>NC_134357.1:434249575-434447075 GCF_048569485.1 Anomaloglossus baeobatrachus | reverse complement strand
CAGGGACAAATCTGGTAGGTGGGTCAATTACAGTGAAGAACATGCCATACAGAGAGACCAGATGTCAGCTCCTCGCTTTACATCCAAGCCATGTGGTCACTGTACATATTGTATAATGGCTTTAATCCTTTAGACAAAAGTGTAAAAGCCCCATCAATATCCCACTTTTACTACGCTACATATACCAGAATTACAGTCAATTTGCACCAAAAAGTAACATACAAGTGTATTCCAATAAATTAGAATATCATCAAAAAGTTAAATTATTTCAGTAATTTAACACAAAAAGGGAAATAATATATACAGTGGAACCTTGGTTTAGGAGTATCTTGGTGTGCGAGTATTTTGCTATACGTGCAAAGCTTGCTGTAAATTTGTAACTCAGTTTACGAGCAATGTTTTGCTGGCCGAGCAAATACTCACCACACACACTTCCGGTTCCGTACTTTCACAGGGCTTTGACCCGCTCTTGTGTGGCACCCCTGAATATATCAAGGTGCCACAGGGAACTGCATCCTGTTACCCAGGGTTCAGGATCTAACCCCCATGGTTCCAGGTTCCTAAGAAATCAGTGTCACTACCATCACCACCACAAATCCCAATCAACACCCCACATCATGACCTGTCAGACACACCAGTGGGTTGGTCTAGCTGGAAAAGGGCCACCCACCTAGCAGTCAGGCAGACTGGTGGGAGGAAAGTCAGAGCCCTCAAAGAGAGAGGAGCTGGGGAGAGTGAGCTCCTGGCGAGCTAGACAAAGGTTGGGTCAGAGACGGTAGTCCAGGACCAGAGAAGTCGGGGACCGGTAGAAGTGACATTGGAAGAGGGTGCGACGGACAAAGTCTAGGAGGACTATTGGCACCAGCAAGCCCAAAAGAAACTGACAGGTACCGAGCACGACGGGGTACAGGACCCTAGGTCAGGAACCGATTGAACGTCCTGATAATTAACCTGGGAGGGAGAGTATCTTCACGAACTTCTCTAAGAGCTCAGAGATTGAAGGTATCAGCACACCGCGGGGATAGGGTTTTCCAGTAAAGCAGCCCACTGAAATCCCAAGTGCCAGCCATCAATAGCTCAGCTACACTACACATAGTGAGCAAGGCCCCAATAGCTTCAAGCCAAGGGACCACAAACAAACAACTAAATTGTGCACGGAGGTGGGCTCCGGATTACCAAATAACACTGGTGGGAGACAATACCTGGACGGGCTGCCCGCAGTGATTGTGGTACACAGAGGATTTCGTTTACCTTCAGTGTGAGTGTCTACTTTATAATCCTCATCCAGCACCACGACTACCCACAGTGAGTACCCTGGTCCCCTGCACCTTGAGCTCCCAAATAACTACCAAACACCCTGAGCCTGGGGCTTTCCCTACCTGTAGAGGGACTTTCATCAGGCTGCTTTACTCCCTCTGCCCCGGTACTCCTAACAGCAGCAGCGGTACTCCCATAACCGCAACTCACAGGTGGCGTCACAAACTTCTCCCTTGTAGATACCCCCCTTTTACGGATCAAAATGTCCGCCAACCCTGGTCTGGGCCCCTCGAGACACCACGATCCCCGATCCGAGCAGCCCAACCAACACCGGGGCGGTAGACTTGCAGTCCTCACAAACACACACATATTATGCTCACGTACCCTCCGTTCCCTCGGCGGCCTCCTGGTTCTTGTAATCTGCAAGTATGTGTATCCGGTAACCATCGCGAAGATGCATGCGCTTCCGCTGTCAGCGCTTCCCAAAGGCAGTGCGCTGACCAATCAGAGGCAAGCGACTCATGCCTTTGACGTCAGTGCGCTGGCCAATCAGAGGCAAGCTGCTCCTGCGTATGACATCTGCTGCTGAAGCGCTGGCAGCGGATGCTCCTGCATCAGTCGCGATGGTTACCGGATACACATACTTGCGGACTACAAGAACCAGGAGGTCGTCGAGGGAACAGAGGGTAGGTGAGCATAATGTGTGTGTGTGTGTTTTTGTGTGTGTGTAATGGCACAATAGGGAACCAGGATGGGACATTGCACAATTTGTGGAACAAATTGTCTGAGTTTCAATTATTTCCTATGGGAAATTATGCTTTGCTACACGAGTAATTTAGTTTGCGAGCAAAATCATAGAACAAATTATTCTCGTAAACCAAGGTTCTACTGCATTATATAGAGTCATTAGAAACAGAGTAATCTATTTCAAGTGTTTATTTATGTTAATGTTGATGATTATGGCTTACAGCCAATGAAAACCCAAAAGTCATTATCTCAGAATATTAGAATATTATATAAGATCAACTGAAAAAAGGATTTTAAACTCAGAAATGTTGGCTACTGAAAAGTATGTTCAGTAAATGCACTCAATACTTGGTTGGGGCTCCTTTTGCATGAATTGCTGCATCAATGTGGAGTGGCATGGAGGCGATCAGCCTGTGGCACTGCTGAGGTGTTATGGAAGCCCAGGTTGCTTTGATAGCAGCCTTCAACTCATCTGAATTGTTGGGTCTGGTGTCTCTCATCTTCCTCTTGACAATACCCCATAGATTCTCTATGGGGTTTAGGTCAGGCGAGTTTGCTGGCCAATCAAGCACGCTGATACTGTGGTTATTAAACCAGGTATTGGTACTTTTGGCAGTGTGGACAGGTGCCTAGTCCTGCTGGAAAATGAAATTTCCATCTCCAAACGGCTGCGCTGACTTTGGTCTTGAAAAAAATACAGTGGACCTACACCGGCAGAAGACATGGCTCCCCAAACCATCACTGATTGTGGAAACTTCACACTAGATCTCAAGCAGCTTGGATTGTGGCCTCTCCACTCTTAAGGCTGCTTTACACACTACGATTTATCTGACGATCTCATGAGCGACGTGACACACCCAGATCGTAGTTACGATTTGCCGAGATCGCACATAGGTCACACGTAACAATCTCAAAAACGACGCAACAGCGATCAGCGATATATTGTTTGACCAAGGCGGTCGTTTTGATGTTGTTCGTCGTTGGCAGGGTGTCAAACGTACCAATATGTCTGCTCCGATCCAAATGACGAACAAGATTTTGAAAATGACCATGTCAACAATCAATGATTTTCAACCTATGTGCGATCATTCGGAGTCACACGTAGGTGTCACACGCAACAACGTCGCTAACGATGCCGGATGTGCGTCACGGATACCGTGACCCCGCCGACATATCGTCAGATAAATCGTAGCGTGTAACGCCACCTTTACTCCAGACTCTGGGACCTTGATTTCCAAATGAAATCCACAATTTACTTTCATCTGAAAACAACACCTTGGAGCACTGAACAACAGTCCAGTTCTTTTTCTCCTTGACCCAGGTAAGATGCTTCTGGCATTGTCACTTGGTGGTCATAAGTAGCTTGCGACAATTGTAGCCCATGTTCTGGATACACCTGTGTATGGTGGCTCTTGAAGCACTGACTACAGCAGCAGTCCACTCCTTGTGAATATCCCCCAAATTTTTGAATTGCCTTTTCTTAACAATCCTGTCAAGGCTGCAGTTATCCCAGTTGCTTGTGCACCTTTTTCTACCATATTTTTTCCTTACACTAAACCTTCCATTAATATGCTTAGATACAGCACTCTGTGAACAGCCAGCTTCTTTAGCAATTACCTTTTATGGCTTACCCTCCTTGTGGGGTGTGTCAATGACTGCCTTCTGGATATCTGTAAAGTCAGCAGTCTTCCCCATGATTGTGTAGCCTACTGAACCAGACTAAAGGCTGCTTTACACATAACGATAGCGCTAGCGATCTCGTTAGCGATGTGACATGCCCAGATCGTTGCTACGATTTGCCGAGATCGCTCATAGGTCGTTTTGTAGCAGTCACACGTACCCATCTCACAAACGACACTACATTGTTCAGAAATATATTGTTTGACCAAGGCGGACGTGTGGACACCATCACACAGCAATCCTCCCAACGATTCCGGCAACGACAGAGGTGTATAATTGTGTCCGCCTTATCAACCATGCCTGCCAAAACAGAACGCAGTTGGTACCACCAATCAGAGCGGAGGAGGCGTGGAGCATTGCTCATAATGACACGCTCACGTCACTGATGACGGACGCACTAACGATGTTGTGCGTCGTTGGCAGGGTGTCAAACGTAGCGATATGTCTGCTGCGTTCTTATCGACGAACAAAATTTTGAAAATGAGCGATGTGTCAACGATCAACGATTTTTGCAACTTTTAAGATCGTTCGGAGTCGCTCGTAGGTGTTACACGCAACAACGTCGCTAACGATGACGGAAGTGCGTCACGAAAACCGTGACCCCGATGACATATCGTCAGATAAATCATAGCATGTAACGGGGCCTTTAGGGACCATTTTAAACACTTAGGAAACCTTTGCAGGTATTTTTGCTGTAATTTTATAATTTTCGGAGATAACTTTTGGGTCATCATCAACAGAATCATCAACATTAACAGAAATAAACACTTAAAATAGATCACTCTGTAATGACTATATAATATATGAGTTTCCCATTTTGTATTGAATTACTGAAATAAATAAACTTTTTGATGATATTCTAGTTTATTGAGATGCACTTGTACATGTCTTGCATAAAATTTATTATGCGCTAGACAGTTTTGCCATTTTGCTTAACAAGTTGGCAAGGCTTAGAAGATAGGGTCATGGCTTGGCTGGGATAAGGGGCATGAGTTGACATGAGACACTGGGTACTGAGATTATTTGCATAATTATTGGCACAAAGTAAGACAACTAATAGATTATGTAAAGTTAGACAAAAGTATATAAGTCCCATTTAATATTATATTTTAAGTAGGTTCCCAACAGTGCTCTAGTGCTGGTATTACCTTACCAAAATTTCAATGAGATGTCTCTGCTCATTCTGTGCAGGTCTGCACTGAAAAGCTGACCATTGTGCTACAAAGAACAGAAAATGTTATTCTATGGTGCCCATTGTGTAATATTTGGTATACTTGGAGGACTCAGAAAAGAGTGACGACTCTAATTTGTGTCTACCTTTGCAGTAAAGCGGGCTTTACATGCTACAATATATCTAACGATGTGTCGGCGGGGTCACGTCGTAAGTGACGCACATCCGGCATCGTTAGTGTTGTAATAGCGTGTAAACCTACGTGCGATTCCGATTGTACGCAAAAACGTTGATCGCATACACGTCGTTCATTTTCTAAAAATTTAACGTCCGGTTGTTCAATGTTCCCGAGGCAGCACACATCTCTGTGTGTGACACCCCGGGAACGATGAACACCGCTTACCTGCGTCCTGCCGGCAATGCTGAAGGAAGGAGGTGGGCGGGATGTTTACGTCCCGCTCATCTCCGCCCCTCAGCTTCTATTGGCCGGCCGCTGTGTGATGTTGCTGTGACGCAGAACGTCCCTCCCCCTTCAGGAAGTGGATGTTCGCCACCCACAGTGAGGTCGTATGGAAGGTAAGTACGTGTGACAGGGGGTTACAGCATTGTGCGACGCGACCAACAAATTGCCTGTGCCGAACAAATGATGGGGCGGGTGCGATCGCAAATGCGATCGCATGTTTAATTGAAACGTGTAAAGCAGCCTTTAGGTCATTGTCATTTCAACAAACTTTGACTAAATCAATAGTACAAGTGAGAGTAATAAATTCTGTAATACTTCTTATTACAAAAATATGTTTCTTTCTCTACCAATGAGCCACTTCAACCCCTGAATCCTAAACTTACTATTTATGTAAAAAGCAGCTTAAACGGGTGGTCCACTGCAAGCATAACTCCTTTTCAATCACTATGTGCCCCCATGTTAAATAAAAATACCATAAACGTACTTCCAGTGCCAGCCCTGTTCCAGTGACTTTGACATCAGTTCTCCTGGGGCTTGTTGTCACGCTAGGTAAGGGAAGTACCAAGCGAATGATGAAAGGGAAGGGAAGCCCTGTGTCTAGGGAAAGGGAAGATAGTTACCCCTGACCAAACCTACTGCTTTTCCCTGAAGTCCCTCACCATCCTATATAGGTTCCACACCTATGCACTGAACCGGATACCTGACCCTAGGTATCCCTAGTGCTAGGCCCTAAATAGGAAATGGATAGGATGAGCTCTTCGTCAACCCCTTTAGGCTATGTGCGCACTAGAAATGTGAAGTTTCTCAAGAAAATTTCTTGAGAAACTTCTTGGAGTGAAAGATTTCCGGACCTCCGGAAAAAATCCGCACCAAATCCGCATGCGGATTTGACGCGGATAAGCCGCGGAATTGCCGCGATTTTCCCGCGGGTGGTTCCCTGCGGATTTTTGCAGGCTGTACTGCCGAAATCCGCAGGGTACCTGCGGAAATAATGGACATGTTCATTTTCTCAAGAAAGTTTCTCGAGAAATTCTTCTCAAGGAAATTTCTTGAGAAAAATCCGCACCAGCGCGCACAGCTATTTTTTTTTAACATAGAATTTGCTGGGAAATGTCTGCACAAAGATTGCAGACATTTCTCAAGAAATTTCCGCGGCAAATCCGCGGGTAAATCCGCGGGTAAAAAGCTCTAGTGCGCACAAAGCCTTAAACACTATAGATGACACAAGGAGGAAAACGGGGAAATTGCAGGAACTACTTATCTACAGATGACACAGGTAGACGTTTAGCAAAGTTTTCAGTAATGATACCATGGAGAAATACAAGCCACCTGCTTGCATCCAAGGCTTGAATTGACTGAAAATATCACCAGCACCAGTCCAAGGAAGGAAAGGGTTTTTAAGCACCAAAATAATGCTGATGATCAGGATCTGGGTGGGAGGTGAGCTTCTTCTGGGTCCAAAAGGGTGAGAGATGATTCCAGCAGGAAAGCTACCTATAGGAATGAATACTGAGAGCAGGAACAATGGAAAGTCAGGGAGCATTCTGTGCAGCCAGCTACTTTGACATTCTGAGGCTAGAAACCACTTGACTGTCTGTCACCCGTGACACACCCGTGACACTTGTGTGATGATGGCATGTCACATGAACCGTACAGCCAATCAGCGGCTATTAATTTGCCACTTCACTGTCACTTCTTTCTAACATAACCGATATCTGGAGGCTTTTATGGAGCAATAACTGTTCTCACTTCTTCTGGATGTAAGTTTTGTCAGAAGGAAGTGAGAGTGAAGTTTCCCATTAGCAACTGTTGATTGGCTGCAAGACTCATGTGATGTAACAACATCATGAAGTCCCAGGTAGCTCTATGAAGATGTCGCTGAATGTGAATTTATGGTGTTTTTATTATTATATTTCATTTTACGGGGGGAAATTTAGTAATTGAGAAGAGGTTGCCTGAGTAGTAGATAACATCTTTAACGTGATCTTGCACAAAACGAGACAGACCACCAACTCACTGCAGGATCAGAGTACAGATGCCTATTAAAGTCAATGAACAAGAGAAGGGATGATGAAAATAAGGGCAGAGTGAGACAGACGCAGAAAGATAGATCATGTTACTGCTTTCTAGAAAGTACTTTATCTCATCCAGAGCTGAATTCACAGCTACACTGCTCAGCAATGTTCTCTAATGTTTAATATGCTCCTTCCAAACAAGTGCTACATACGAAACAGGAGCGTAAAAGTCAACTACATCTCTATATAGCACTGACGGACTCAGACAGAAAAAGGCCCCTGTGCAAGAACAAAATATGGGCCCTTTGCAGCCCAAAAGCTCAGAAAAATGCAGAATTCTACCTGCTTTGGAGGTGGTAATAGCCCCCCAAACTCTCGGGTCCCTGTGAAAACTGGTCACAAATTCACCGTACAAATCTTATAATGACCAGACAAATGTATTCCTCATGTACTCACATTACAGCTTATTTTCACACAAATAAACAGTTTCCAAGGTAAAGAAATAATTGCTATTTTTTATTAGATAGTAGCTTAATTTTACAGGTAGACTTAGATAGATAGATAGATAGATAGATAGATAGAGGGATAGATAGATAGAGGGATAGATAGATAGATAGATAGAGGGATAGATGGATAGATAGATAGATAGATAGATAGATAGATAGATAGATAGATAGATAGAGGGATAGATAGAGGGATAGATAGAGGGATAGATAGACAGACAGACAGACATACAGACAGACAGACAGACAGACAGATAGATAGATAGATAGATAGATAGATAGATAGATAGATAGAAGAATAGATAGATAGAGGGATAGATAGATAGAGGGATAGAAGAATAGATAAATAGAGGGATAGAAGAATAGATAGATAGAGGGACAGATAGATAGAGGGATAGATGATAGATAGATAGATAGATAGAGGGATAGAAGAATAGATAAATAGAGGGATAGAAGAATAGATAGATAGAGGGACAGATAGATAGAGGGATAGATGATAGATAGATAGATAGATAGAGGGACAGATAGATAGATTTCTTCATAGAGGATAAAAACTGAGTTTTGTGGACTAGGGCCTTTGAGAAATCTAATTTAGAAGACAAGGGCAAGGTGATAATCCAAGGATAAATACCGATATATTGGTAGTTCTGGTTTGGGGAGATATAGATAAATATACTCAGTCGGTTAGTACACATCTTGTTTGGACGGTAAATACATATATCTGGCAGCCAGTAAACCTAATATAATTAGATGTAGGATTTTAAGGATGATGCTTGTTTATTAAAGGTGGGCAAAGCAGAAAGAATTTGTGCAATATTAATGGCTATCTACTGTCATTCAAAGAAAAAATAACTCAATGCTATTACTTTTAGAAATGTAGAGATATGTGCAGGGTTAGATTGGCCAACCATAGAACTAGAATATCCTCCAGTGGTCCTCTGCCAATGTTACATGGCAACCACAAACAAACTATTAAAACTAAATCTGATCTCATATATGGCGCTCCTTCCCTTTTTCACTTTGCCCTGTGCCTCCAAAGTAGTTTTTTTTATCACATATGGGGTATATTGGTGTACTTAGGAAAAATTGCAATAAAATGGTATGGTCCATTGTCTACTGTGATCCTAGTGAAAATTAAAAGTTTGGGGTTAAAGCAACTTTTTTGTGGTCAAAAATGTTTTTTTCATTTTCACGGCTCAACAATATAAAATTCTGTGAATCCCTTGATGATTCTCATTTCCAAAATATGGGTCACTTGTGGGGGAGCTCCACTGTTTAGGCACCTCAGGGGCTTTGCCAATGTGACATGGCACTCGCGAACCATTCCAACTAAGTCTGAACCCAAAAAGGGTGCTGCTTCCCTTCACTTTGCACTGTGTCTCAAAATTAGTTTTGAACTACATATGGGATATTGGCATACTCAGGAGAAATTGCATAACAAATTGTATGGTCCATTTTCTCATGTTACCCTTGTAAAAAGTAAACATTTTGGGTTAAAGCTAAATTTTTGTGGTTAAAAATTTAATTTTTCATTTTCACGGCTCAATGTTATAACATTCTGTGACACATCTAGAGGTTCAAGGTGGTCCTCAAACATCTAGATAAATTCATTGAGGTGTTTTGTTGCCAAATTGAGGTCACTTGTGGTGGAACTCTACTGTTTAGGCACCTCAGGGGCTCTCCAAATGCGACATGGCATCTGCTAATGATTCCAGCTAATTTTGCATTCAAAAATGCAAATGGTACTCCTTCTGTGACGTGGCCTGCCATGCGCCTAAACTGTAGATTTCCATCACAGATTGAGTTTTGTCGTACTCAGAAAACATTGCACAACAAATTGTATGGTGCGTTTTTTCCTGTTACCCTTGCCAAAATGAAAGATTTGAAGCTAAAGCAATATTGTTATGGTAAAAATGTATGTTTTCATTTTCACGGCTCAACATTGCAAAATTTTGTGAAGCACCTGAGGGTTCAAGGTGTTTTCCAAACATCTAGATAAATTCCTTGAGATGTCTAGTTTAAAAACTGGGATCACTTGTGGGGCAGCTCCACTATTTAGGTATATCAAGGGTTCTCCAAATGCAACATGTCGTCCGCTATCGATTCCAACTAATTTTGCATTTAAAATGTCATATGACGCTCATTCCCTTCCAAGTCGTGCAATCAACAAGTAGATTTCCAGAACATGTGGGGTATCGGTGTACTCAGGAGAAATTGCACAACAAACTGTATGGTGCATTTTCTCTTATTACCCATGTGAAAATACTAAATTTGGGGCTAAAGTAACATTTTTGTGAGAAAAAGTAAAATTTTCATTGTTTCCTTCCACATTGCTTTAGTTCCTGTGAAGCTTATAAAGGGTAAATAAACTTCTTGGTATATGTTTGAGCAGTTTGAGGGGTGCAGTTTTTAGCATGCTGTCAATTTTGGGTATTTTCTGTCACCTAGGCTTCTCAAGTTCACTTCAAATGTGATGTGGTCCCTAAAAAAATGATTTTGTTGGAAATATATGATAAATTTTGAAACCTTCCCACTTCCTAACAAAAAATTGTGTTTCAAAAATGTTGCTGATGTAAAGTAGACATGTGGTAAATTTTATTTATGAACTATTTTGTGTGACATACTGTAACTCTCGGATTAAAGGGCATAAAAATTCAAAGTTTAAAATGTTTCTGCTAAATTTCCGATATTTTCACAAATAAACTAAAAAAAATCCCCTTAAATTTATCACTGTCATACAATATGTCTCAAAAACCCAATCTCAGAATAACCAAGATCTGTTGAAGTGTTTCAAAGTTAAAGTGACACTGGTCAGAATTGGAAAAAAATGGCCTGGTTATGAAGGTGAAAACCATGCTCTAGGGCAGTGATGGCGAACCTATGGCACGCGTGCTGTCACCTGATCCTGCAGCTTTCATGTGCTAGTGCAGTCACGCCGGCAGATCAAAACTGTGTTGGAGCGAAGGGGCAATTTCTCCTCGCTCTGACACTCCTCCTCCCCCAGGCTGCAGGTGTGTTGCCTAGGAGACGGAGGAGCGTCAGCGAGCGTTGCCGACGTAATGACGTCTTCTGGACGCGTGGGAACTGAGGACCCAGCGGTGCGCAGCGGGGGAGCGTGTGCAGGAAGGTGAGTTGTGTGTTGCTTTTTTTTTTTTTTTTTATAACTCGTGTGCGGCTGTGCCAAGGTGGGGATGGGGCAGCGCCAGGATGGGGTGGGGGAACGCACATGCCAGCATGGGGTGGCGGTGGAGGAACGCACATGCCAGCATGGGGTGGGGGAGTGGTGGGGGAGTGGTGGGGGAGGGGGAACGCACATGCCAGCATGGGGTGGGGGAGGGGGAATGCACATGCCAGCATGGGGTGGCGGTGGGGGAACGCACATGCCAGCATGGGGTTGGGGAGGGGGAACGCACATGCCAGCATGGGGTGGGGGAGGGGGAACGCACATGCCAGCATGGGGTGGGGGAGGGGGAACGCACATGCCAGCATGGGGTGGGGGAGGGGGAACACACATGCCAGCATGGGGGGGACGGACACACATGCCAGCATGGGGGGGATGACATGCATGCCAGGATGGGGAACAATGCATGCCAGGATGGGGAACAATGCATGTCAGGATGTGGAAACATGCATGCCAGGATGGGGAAAACATACATGCCAATATGTGGAAACATGCATGGCAGGATGGAGGAAACATGCATGCCAAGATGGAGGAAACATGCATGCAATAATGGGGAAAACATGCATGACAGGATGGAGGAAACATGCATGCCAGGATGGGGGGAAAACATGCATGCCAGGATGTAGGAAACATGCATGCCAGGATGGAGGAAACATGCATGCCAGGATGGAGGAAACATGCATGCCAGGATGGAGGAAACATGCATGCCAGGATGGAGGAAACATGCATGTCAGGATGGGGATACATACATGCCAGGATGGAGGAAACATGCATGCCAGGATGGGGAAAACATGCATGCCAGGATGGAGGAAAACATGCATGCCAGGATGGGGAAAACATGCATGCCAGGATGGAGGAACCATGCATGCCAGGATGGGGAAAACATGCATGCCAGGATGAAGAAAACATGCATGCCAGGATGGGGAAAACATGCATGCCAGGATGGAGGAAAACATGCATGCCAGGATGGGGAAAACATGCATGCCAGGATGGAGGAAACATGCATGCCAGGATGGGGAAAACATGCATGCCAGGATGGAGGAAACATACATACCAGGATGGGGAAAACATACATGCCAGGATGGGGAAAATATGCATGCCAGGATGGAGGAAACATGCATTTCAGGATGGAGGAAACATGCATGCCAGGATGGAGGAAACATGCATGCCAGGATGGGGAAAACATGCATGCCAGGATGGAGGAAACATATGCCAGGATAGGGGAAACATGCCACGATAGGGTACATTTACCAGGAAGGGGTACATGCTAGGAAGGGGGACATTTACCTGGATGGGGGGGTACATTTACCTGGATGGGGGTAAATTAACCAGGATTGGGAACATTTACCAGGATGGAGGACATTTACCAGGAATGGGGTACGTGCTGGGATGGGGGAACATTTACAAAGATGATCAATATGTCAGGATGGGGTACATTTACCAGAATGGAGGAACATGCCAGAATGGGGTATATTTACCAGGATGGAGGACATTTACCAGGATGAGATATATTTACTAGGATGGGGCCATGATGGGGACAAATATACCAGAATGTAGGAAATATATATCAGGATGGGGGACATGTTTACCAGGAAGTGGCCAGGAAGGGGCACATAACTACACAATGAAAGGGGAGGGGAGCAACTCGTACATCTTTATGGGATTTCAGGATGTTCAGACTTTGAAATGTAGATGTGGATTACAGGGTGACATCTGATTGCATTCCAGGCTAAAATCTCTGTCTAATATGCTGCAATTTTTTCCAGAAAGATCAATCCAACTGCTGTGTCTGGAAAGGGCAGGGGCTCAGCTTCCATGTGTGGTAAGCAGGCATGAGCGTGATGCCCCCTGCTGAAGAGAAGACGGCAAAGGTAAGGTTACAATCAATTATTTATGAGGATAGGCAGCTCCATCCTCACCTCTCAGCAGGACATCTACCTCTGCACAGCCTACATTCCTCCATCAGAATCCCCATACTATAAGCCGGACATCTATGAGGACCTACGGAGGGAGGTAGCCCAATTCCAGTCCAAGGGCAGAGTTCTCATCTGCGGAGACCTCAATGCCAGGATGGGTACAGAGAAGGACTACCTGTCACCTGACGGAAATACATATGTAATGGGAGAGGGGCCCTTCTACAGTGACTCAGTACAGACAGCAAGAAACAGCTTTGACAGAGTGGTGAATAAAAGCGGCAGAACCCTGTTGAACCTATGTCGGAGCTTGGGGTTATATATAGTGAATGGGCGCATCAGGAGGGACTCATTAGGGAGATTTACACTAAACTCCCACATTGGCAGCAGTGTGGTGGATTATGCAATAACAGACATGGACCCAGCAAAAATAAATGCCTTCATAGTCACCCCCGAATCTCACCTGTCAGACCACAACCAGACACTGCTGAGATCCACGGACAAGCAATACACAAATAAGCCCCACCTGACCGGTCTCCACAACCTGACACCATCCTACAAATGGCCTAAACAGTTATCCACTGAATACACCAACATGAGCAACAGAACTGAGATCCAAGAGCTACTTGTAAATTTCAACACAAGACGCTATACATCAAACCAGCAAGGAGTCAACCAGGCAATGAATGACTTTAACAACATCCTATATATCATGGCAGAGTTAGCAGGCGTCAGAAAGACCAACCCCAAGAAACCTTCAAACAAACAAGGCCAAAAATGGTTCGACCAAGAATGCAAGTCACTACGCAACTCCCTAAGGGTAACCTCAAACCAAAAACACAGAGACCCCAAAAACAGGGACCTAAGAGCAGCTCATGACACCCTACAGAGGCAATACAAGCGCATTGTCAAGGAGAAAAAAAAGAGGCACATCTCCCAAGAACTACAGAAGCTTGAGGACTCCCTCCAGGATAACTCATTCTGGAAAACCTGGAGTCATATTGGCACGAAGTCCAAGCATAGCACCCTCCACATCCAAAATGGCAACATATGGCACAGCTGCTTCAAAGGCCTCTACAAGAATATACCAGAAGGAGACCTAACTCCAGAACAGGAGCACCTAACCACTAAACTCAGAGACATGGAGGAGACAATCAAAGACTTCCAAAATCCTCTGGACATACCAATCAGTGTGCTGGAAATAAAAGACAGAATCAAATTTAAGAAATGCAAGAAGGCCGCGGGCAGTGACGGCATCCTGCCAGAGATGATCAAATACAGTTCCCCAGATATACATGCAGCACTGGCTAAACTATTCACCCATTTCCTGAGTGGCGGCTACTTCTCAAAGAGCTGGAATCAAGGTCTCATAATGCCCATCTACAAGAATGGAGACCGATATGATCCAGCAAACTACAGAGGGATCTGTGTTAACAGTATTCTCGGAAAACTGTTTAACAGCATTGTTATTAAAAGGATCATCACCTTCCTCACCCAGCGGGACACCCTCAGCAGAAGCCAAGCTGGGTTCATGCCAAACCATCGCACCACGGACCACATTTACACCCTGCAAAGCCTCATCAAGACCCACGTCCACGACAAAAAACAGGGGAAAATATTTGCATGTTTTGTGGACTTCAAGAAGGCCTTTGACTCAGGGTGGCACCCAGGCTTGTTCCTTAAACTCCTGGAGAGTGGAATAGGTGGCAAAACCTATGATGTGATCAAGAGCTCATACTCTGAGAACCGATGCAGCGTGAAGGTTAATGGAAAGAGGACGGCCTTCTTCCGGCAGTGCTGTGGGGTAAGACAGGGCTGCAGCCTGAGCCTAACTCTATTCAATATCTACATAAATGGACTGGCCTCAGCTTTGGAATCCTCCCCCGCCCCAGGTCTCAGCTTGCATGACCGAGAGGTGAAGATCCTGCTGTACGCAGATGACCTCCTGCTGCTTTCCCCATCCGAGAAAGGCCTCAAAGATAGTCTGGCTGTGCTAGAAACATTCAGCACCACATGGGCTTTGCCCATCAACCAAAAGAAGACCAAAGTCATGGTGTTTCAGAAGAGGAAGTATAACAAAACCTCTACTCCCTCACACTAAATGGCACCACGCTGGAGAAGACCAGCAGCTATACCTACCTCGGTCTGGAGCTAAGCCAAACTGGGAGCCTTAAGCAAGCAGCAGAGACCCTGAAAGGGAAAGCATGCAGAACCTTTTATGCTATCAGAAGACAACTGTACCACCTCAAACCACCGGTGAGAGTCTGGCTCAAGATATTCGACAGCGTCATCACACCTATACTGCTGTATGGCAGCGAGATATGGGGCCCAGTGACCTATCCAGACCAAACAAAGTGGGATTCCAGCCCAACTGAAGTCTTCCTTCTGGAGTTCTGCAAATATCTCCTCCAAGTCCATCGCAGCACCTCAAACATAGCCTGTCGGGCAGAGCTGGGCCGATTCCCTTTATGGCTCAGTATAAACAAGCGGGCGCTATCACACCAGGCGCACATACAGAACAGCAACCCCAGCTCCTATCATCATAAATCTCTGCTGAGCCGGAGCCCAGAGCAAGCCAGGAACCCCAGCAGCCAGTACAGCCAAAGTCAGCAACACACCCTGGCAAAAGGCCAAATAAAAGAGATCTCAGAGAGCTGCAAGATGCAATACATAGAGGACTGGAAGAGTGAATTAGAGAACTCCCAGAAACTCACCATCTACCGGTCACTGTGGAGGGACTACACTCTGGCCCCATATCTGGAAAGGTTACGCCACCCCAAAGAAAGGCAGACCCTGAGCCTGTACAGACTGAGTGCCCACAGCCTAGAGGTGGAAACAGGGCGGCACCGACAGACATACAAGCCGCGGGAGAACAGACTGTGCCAGCACTGCCAGCAGGGGGCTCTGGAGGACGAGGCGCATTTCCTACTGCATTGTGACAAATACTCAGCAGTGAGGGCCTCCCACTTCCAGAAACTTACCGCTCATACCCCGGACTTTCCATCCATGGACGAGGAGAGGAAACTCTGCATCCTACTGGGGGAAGAGGAATCAATGGTGAAGATCGCTGCCCAATATGTCTCCACTTGTCATAAGATGAGGGGTACTAAAGACCTCCAAATGTGCCATCACTCCCTAAATTGTGGCCCCAACACCCCATCCCCACAACCCTAACCCACTCCCCTTTCACACTTCATTTTTTGCTTTGGCAATGCTAATAGTTTTTTGGTCCTGCCAATAAAGCCTATTTGATTTGATTTGATTTGATAGATAGATAGATGGATAGATAGCTAGATAGATAGAGAGATAGATAGAGGGACAGAGGGATAGATAGATAGATAGATAGATAGATAGATAGATAGATAGATAGATGATAGATGGACAGAGGGATAGATGGATGGATAGATAGATAGATATAGAGAGATAGAGGTATAGATAGATAATAGATGGATAGAGGAATAGATAGATAGATAGAGATAGATGGATAGAGGGACAGATAGTTAATAGATGGATAGATAATAGATAGATCGATAGATAGATAGATAGATAGATAGATAGATAGATAGAAGGTGGTACTGTTTGGAAAAAAAAACGCCATGTTTTTTTCCTCCTGGGCATTGTACAGCACTATGCATCTGTGGCTCAGGCCATTTGGGGACTAATGTTGTGTTGGACAAACATTTTTCAAACTTTATTGTAATCCATCACCCACAATGAGAAAACAAAAAAGAAAAGGAAAAGACCAGCATCACCATTTCCTGCAGATCATGGAAACACTGAATTCAGTAATATAAATGTATTCAAAATTAGCCTTGGTATTAAATGATTCACTCATCGGAGTTAATGAGGAAGTGTTTTCAGGTGCCTCATTGGAAGCCGTTCCCTGGGCGCAGATCTTCCTCCGTGAATCCTACAAGGCGGCGCCAGCTGCTAATCTTTATCTACACTGAATATATAATTTAAAAACAATATTTCTTTCAAAGGTTACTGTTCTGAAACAAGAGCCGCTTTCTGCATGTTAAATGCTCTCAAGTAGTCATTAAAATCCCGCTTTTGTTGCTGGTTGCTGTTCAGTTCAAAGACAAAAGTTAACATTTTTAGAAGTAAATGAGACCACTTGGGAGGAAGATTAGGAAGAATTGTCTTTCCTGTTTTCTTCACTGCAAACAACAAGGGAGGGAAAATGTATTGTTAAACTTCCCTTTAAACCAGCTGCATTATGGCTGACTAGAGGGCACTTAACAAACAATTCTCCCAATCTCCAATAAACGGTTGGTCAAGGTGAATGCAAATCATCAAGTAGTCTAGATAATAACTGAATTATATGCCTTTAAGGTAATTAACAGGGGTATCTTGTTTAGCAAGCCCACAACACAGGGCAGGTGTGTGGGTTATTGGGGTGTTCTAGGGCCATCAACTATTAACCAGTGGTGTCAGTCACTCCCTTGGAGCACCCGGCTCTTCTTTGCGTTAGTCTGGGAAACGTATTTGTATTTTGCAGTCCAGTGATGCACCATGATGCACAGACCGGCTGCGGATTTCAAGACTCAGACTCTGGTCACTCCCGGTGTACCAAAACTAAGAAAGCCAAAGCAAATAGCCAAGATAAAATGTAACGTTTATTAACTAAATAAATAAATAAATAAATAAAAGACAAGTTACAAAAATAGTGCAAAAAAGGTAACAGAACACAGCAGGAGAAGAGATTAATTGCAACCGTACATAGGCTCAAAGTAGCCCCATGCCTCCAGACACCAAGGGGCAAACTAAGTAAATTACAATTTAAATCATATACCCCTGATGGTATAGAGACATAAGATAGAAATAAAGTGCGGTAGTAATGTGACACCCCATTGAGCCCAGGATAGGTGCTTCAATCCTAACCTGGTACACCCGTCGCCGGGCCAGTGGTGGCTGGGGTCCCAGCCTCTTCTGCTGTGGACCCTTTCTCCGACCTTTCCTCTTCTGGAGTGGAACAGATGATGTCGACTACGCCAACTGTGATATGCGGCCAGGGATAAGGCCGCCACTGCAGGGTAACTCGCCGGGGAAGATGTCGGGGTGCAGCCGGGATGATATTGCTCCCCACAGGCGGAGCGACCCTGGGAGGGAGAACGGGGAACTGGGAATCACCGGATCACAACGCGATGACAAACAGAGTCAGAGTCACTGGGTTGCGGGTTTCAGATTTGTTTACTCACAGGTCTTTATGTCGCACCCAGGATGCTGGTCCTTACTGTGATGACTCCGGTCGATCCCAGGCAGGGCAGAGGTCAAAGTCTGGTAGGGCAGACTGTGGGCTTTCTCCTTTTGTGCTCTCGTGTAGTGGTCCCCTCCTGGTTTCTGGAGCTCTTGAGACCCGCTACTCTGCCACTCGAAGCTGCTCTGGTTCCAAGGGGGCAACAAAATCCTCCCTTCTGTAACCCTCTTCTCCTCCATGCCGCATGACTACCAGTCCAAGGCTCTCAACTCCTTCCCGGTTGGCCACCTCTCCCATTCCAAGTCTCTGCCGGCTAATGGACCAGGAACCTCCTAACCGGCGGCATCCAGTACTCACATGGATCCGCTCTCTCAGCTTAGAGGCCCTCAGGCATCCACCTGCCGGGTCCAAGGTAAGGAAAGGGTGTATGAACCGGTCTGGACCTGGATGTTCCTCTGCTCTGCCTCCCTGAGAGAGCTCCCACAGGGAGCTGGTCACTGTGTGTTCACTCTGTCTGGTCTCTCGAGCCGTTCTGATGTAAAGTGAAACTAAGCTCTCAGTTTGTAACTCCCTGCTGCTCATGCCCCCACTTGAGGAATTCCCTCTGTGTGAGGCACCTGCTGTCTGTGTTTGCAAGGCTGTGGGATGCAGAAAACGAAACTTACCAGACCTTAACCTATTTCTGCCCAGGAAGGACGGACATTATAAAATACATAAAATACAATACCCTGTAGGAACCAGTATCAAAGGCGCTGCAGTAAGATAATGCTGTACTGTAGACAAGGTGTCAATGATTAAAACAATGAATAAACATATCGAGTTGCATCTCCTCCTGCCGGTGCTGATGCCAAGTTCCCTACGCACGTTTCAGCTACAAAGTCTTTGTCAGGGGGCATGGCGTCAGACCAGCAGGGGCCGCCTTATATATGCCAATCGGCCAATGAACTGACACATCACACAGGGGTCCGGAGTAGATGGAAGGCGTATGGGACCAATAGGAAATGGCCGCGCGCACACAGCACTGCGTCATCCGGAAGGAGTGGCATGTGACGCGAGCAGGCTCAAACCACGTGACCAAGTCACATGATCGGAGCCCGGTCACGTGACACAACCCGCCCCAGATATAGACGCGGAGCCCGGCGGGCACAACCGATCCGATCAGACGCATACGCACGTACTATGAATATTCTAGTATTTTGGTGCAATCTTTGCGGTATTTTGTGAAATGTGCGATTTTTTGCTCTAAATTATTTAAGTACAAAAAGGCCCTTTTCTGTCCAAATTTGTGAATTGTGTACACCACTTTGAAGAATTTGGAGCCAAAAATTAATAGCACCAACTCTTCAAAATGGTGTTTTGGATTCATAAACTTGGTGCAAAGTCATGTCTTAAACTACCTCTTTCAACTATTGGTACGAAAGTCACCAAAAATGTATGACAAATATACTTGAAAATACAGCGGGGGATACTGGAGTGGAGTTGCACCAAATCTTGGGCCTTGTTGAAAAGTCGCTATTGATGAATTAAGCGAAAACATCTGGAATCACTAAACTGCCTACAAAGTGGGAAACAAAAAGAAAAAACCATTAGAGCAGATATAAAAAAAAGACTTCTAAAAAGGTGCAAAAACAATAATGAACTGGGTGCAAACAGAATAAAATACAAAACACAAGAAGAAATTTGAGCATAGGTATTGATGAATCAGGGTCTATGAGATTGGCCCATATTTAGATGATACTACTAAGGCCTCGGTTCCACTTGGGCATAGCTTCCGATACAAGAGTATCGGAAGCGATATGCTAATGACTCTTTGCTCCGTGCGTGAGCCTAGGGTCATGCAATCGGATCACAGCTGCGGAGGAGAGGGAGGGAACACTTTCTCCCTCTCCTTCGCTGCCTGTCTCTGCGTACATCGCACTGCGGTCAGATGATATGCGAGTGCAGTCTGATGTTTCACACACTCCTGTGGCGCCCCTGAGGCTCTGGTTGCCACAGGGTACTGCACCCCAATTAGGGTGTGGTATCTATCTCAGGTAAGGAGGGGGTTAATCACTGGTGTTCCACATTCATACACACTACACACAGCTCAGGATCCTTCACACAGAGTGGGTTGGCTCAGGGCAGGCAGGGGGGTGGCCATATGAACATGGACTTCCCGGTCACTGAAGCCAGCCACCTGGGTGAGCGGGATCCACTTGGGGTAGAAATAGGCATCACACACGCACATCAAACCAGACCCGTCAGGAGGACCAGAGTTCAGGCAACACATCTCTGGAGAACTTGGACTTTACTGGGCCCAGGGGCTTGGAGCGGGAGCTCAGCCAAGGTACCTAACTGCGGAGGGGGACACCCTAGAAATAGGACTCTCACTCCATCTCTCTCAAAACACTGGTGGTGACCCCTTACGGTTCTGGTATTGACCTGAGCCTATCACGGCAGTGAACAGTGTGACCGGGCTGGTAGCTGAAGTTGTGATTAAACTACACGCTGAACCCGCAGAGACTGTGTAGGATCGTCCTTACCAGCGGTGCCGCCCAGCGCTTAGGCTCCAACGGCCATTACTACCTTTATCATCCACCCATGGATCGCTCCGCCTGTGGGGAGTGACACCATCTCGGCTGCCTTAACTCCTGCCCCGGAGAGGAACCCGGCAGCGGTGTCTAATCCCTGGCCACGTACTACAGGTGGTGTCACGACAAACTTTTCCCAATACCTCGCTTCCCCCACCATTTAACTATATGCCTCGAGGCAACGGAACCGGGCAAAGCCACCCCGCGACAACGCCTGACCTGACCCAAAATGGCCTGGCGACGAGTAGGCTGACCGCCTGCCCCGTGGGGCGCTACATTTGGTGTCACGAACAGGATATCGTGTCCATTAAACCGGGTACTATGCACTTACAGAACTGTGTTAAACCGGATGATTTGGTGCTGAACCGTTCCTTTGCAAAAAAGAACAGTTGCCATTAACAATTCCGCACTGGAAGAAAAGGGGGCGTGCCATCGTGGGTGGCACCCCGAAAAGCGTGCGAACAGAGGATCCCTTGCCAGAGGTGGAGTCTACCATCTCGGATGATCTCATGGAGGCGGAAAGAGAGGGTATGGCCATTGATGTAGAGGACCAGGTATTTCCAACCCCTGAAACCTTGATACCTGTGATGCCGGACTCCTTTAGTATGGAATAGGATCAGAACTTGTCAGTGCTGCAACCGTAGGGTGAGAGTGCGGCTGGGCCCTCCGATCTGTCAGTCACACCCCACTTGGCTGCGGCAGTAAAGATGACTCCATCAGTCTACCCGAGTCCTGGAGGGATTCGGTCCTGGAAGTTTTATCACCTGGAGCGTTGTGGTGGAAAGAAACCTAAGATAGTTGCGATTCAACTGCTGCAGCAGACTATCAAGGATGACTATCCTGGAGGAGTCCCTGAGAGGAAGCCTGCCCCTGGTACTGTGGATGTGCTAATAGCTATCTGTCGTCGCTGTGGAAAGGCTGGACAGAAACACCAGCAGACAGGTAAGAATAATTGTTAATGTTTTTCATATGCAGAATGTTTTCTCATTGCTGATGTCTTCCGATTTGAAATGTTTTGAAGACCTGTGACCGGTAAACTTGAACATGTTTGAAACGTTTCAAGTATTGCTGCTTCACAAAAAAGGGGAAAAAATGTTTTTCTTGTTAACCTGTTACAGGACTATAAAAATTGCGGTGATAACTGTGTTTTGTTGCAGCCTGGGAGTGCTGCCATTTGCCGTGGGGGAATGTGGCGCCCCTGAGGCTCTGGTCACCACAGGGTACTGCACCCCAATTAGGGTGCGATATCTATCTCAGGTAAGAAGGGGGTTAATCACCGGTGTTCCACATTCATACACACTACACACAGCTCACTAGCCTTCACACAGAGTGGGTTGGCTCAGAGTAGCCAGGGGGGTGGCCATATGAACATGGACTTCCCGGTCACTGAAGCCAACCACCGGGGGGCCGGGTTCCACTTGGGGTAGAAATAGGTATCACACACGCACATCAGAACAGACCCGTCAGGACCATAGTTCTGGCAACACATCTCTGGAGAACTTGGACTTTACTGGGCCCAGGGACATGGAGCAGGAGCTCAGCTAGGGTACCTAACTGCGGGGACATCCTAGAAATAGGACTCTCACTCAGTCTTTCTCAAAACACCGGTGGTGACCCTTTACCGGATCTGGGATTGACCTGAGCCAATCACAGCAATGAGCAGTGTGACTGGGCTGGCAGCTGAAGTTGTGATTAAACTACACCCTGAACCCGCAGAGACTGTGTTGGTTCGTCCTTACCGGCGCCGCCGTCCAGCGCTTAGGTGCCAACAGCCATTAATACCCTCATCATCCACCCGGGGCCCGCTCCGCCTGTGGGAAGTGGCACCATCTCAGCTGCCTTAACAGCTGCCCCGGACAAGGAAACTGGCAGTGGCGGCTAATCCCTGGCCACGTACCACAGGTGGCATCACAACAAACTTTTCCCAATACCCCGCTTCCCCCACCATTTAACTATACGCCTCGGGGCAATAGAACTGGGTAAGGCCACCCCATGACAACACCTGACCCGACCCAAAATGGGCCGGCAACGAGTAGGCTGACCGCCTGCCCCATAGACTTTTATGGGGGTGTGTGATATGAGACTCGCTGCTAAACGCAGCATGCTGTGATTCATTGCTAAGGCCGATATGACATGAGAAACCATCGCAGATGGACATTGCCCCATAATTTTGCACTAGACTGAGAGCAATCCGATGTTTTATCGGGTTGCAGTCGTCTGTGCAAAACACAAGTGGAACCAAGGCCTAACAGAATAGTTTTATAACAGCATGGACAACCCCTTTAAGTATTACACAGAGTTCATTTATTGTCAGGTATAGAAAATCAATTGACTTATTATCAATACTTTATTAGTGACTTCATAGTGAAAGACCCCCTATATAGAGAATCTGTTAAGGGATAAATTGTGGTCAGTTTTTGCTCTTATTTTATTGCCTCTCTGCCTGAGTATTCTGGTTTACTTTTGTTTTGTTGTTAAATCAACCATATTGTTCCAGAGAAATATGGCTTTTTATTTACGGTAGTTGTGATTTTTGCGGTCTTTATCAAGGGGCGATTGTTTCATAGGATCTTGAGGCCATGTCTTTAGGCTGCTCTGCATTATAATAATACGAACAGCCTCCTCCTTGTTGAAGACCATAATAATGGGCAGCAAAGGGCAGACAAGAAGCCCAAGAGGTAAGGGGGTCTATTTCTTCCTCTAAAGTAGGAGGAATTGTACATTATGATGAGCTTTTGGGCTACAGAGGTTCCATATATTGTTCTTGAACAGGGTCCCTTTCCTGTCTGTATTCGTCAGTGATGTGCAGTAAATAAAAAAAGCCCATTTTTAGCCGGGACTTCACCAATCAGTTGTAATTTTACAGGGGAATCATGTAGGATGTGTTCAATTTCCTTGCAGTGCCACGACAGGACAAATGAAGTCAAACTAGTGCAGAAGAGTAAATGCTGCACTGCCGTGAAAAAGAGGAAACTCCAAAGGAGATTCAATAGAGATTTTATTAAAGGGAACCAAACAGCAGGATTTTCCTATATAAGATAAAGCCAGTGCAGTACTGGCACTATCGGGCACAGTGTGTACATACCATTAGTGGGCAGCTCGGATGTATAGGCTGTGAAATCCATGTTTATAAAGTTTGAAAATTCATCATGTTTTTGATTGACGTGCGCACTTCTGCTGATAATGTCGGGGCGGGTTATGCACGTGGATTACCGCAACCCCCCCCTCACCGCCTGTTCCTCCCTCCCTCTGGCTGTATGTAAATTTTTCTATTCAGAAACATGGCGTCGGAGTTAGCAACTGCACATAGCGCTTATCTCCGGCACCATGTTTCTGAAGCCCGCAGTACCTAGTATTGTGCATGAGAGGGCGGTGCATGCGCCCTCGCTTCTTCAGAGCTCGTTGTGACCGCGGAAGCGTGCGCGGTCACAACAGGACTGGAGAACAGCTGATCTTACCGATATATGTTAAATGTTCAAGTCCAAATGTCTTGGCTATGTATGCATTAATACATAAATTTACTTTGGTTTTATTTTTTACAATGATTAAAATAAATATTGCATTTTTAGTTTTACAAATTGTAAAATGAGTTATTTTGGAATTAAACAAATATGTTTACAATAAAATTTAAATGTTTCGTGTGTTAATCATACATCCCTACATGGTGAAAAACCATTGACATGTCATGTCCATAAACTTACATAATGATATTTCAAAGGCAATGGATAAGTTAACCAATAGCTTGGAACATTCATGTAAGTTTGGTTACAGAGTTCAAAATTTAAGACGCAAAAGCATTAGTTAACTGGTATAATTTGCACATTTAATAATTAGTACACATACCGTAAAGTCAGCAACAAGCGCTCTTCTGGGGAGATGCTAAGACGCATACAGGTGTCCTGATGTTGGAGATGGTCACGCAAAAGGGCCAGGATGTTATCAAAGTTCGTTATGGTTAGTCGGCAGTAGGCGTGGAACTTCAAAGGATATTTTCTAATTTCACCATATAATGTATAAAAATGGCCATCTGTATTGCTTAGCATGACTAAGGGGTGAATCCACATCCTTTTCTCTCTTGTTGGTTGAAAATCTAGCATATGGCGCCGTAAACTAAATCTCCTTGAAATCAACCAGAGAAGATACTTAGTACACTCATTTGAAAGAGACATCTTTGTCTATTTATCCAGCTCATTTCAGCCTTTGAAATAAATTTAAACAAAGGTTACCAATTAGTAGTGATTATGGCAGCTGATAGTCCAATTAGACACACCAGAATCTCATGAATAGCCATTTGCAAGGTCAATTTCCATCAGAAATGTATTAAGGAAAACGGACTGCACATGGACATGACACGTACGTATCACACGCATACACAGACATTAAACACGCAAACACGGCGAGCATACGCCATCACACAGATGTCACATGTACCGGCGAAATGGACATCAAAAACAGAACACAAACCAGAAAATCGGAATGCGAGACACGCACGTGTTTTTTGTGGACGTGTGTTTCAGGCCTAAGAGAGATAGACAGAGAGACAGAGACACAGACAGAGACAGACCGGCAAAGAGACAGACCTGGAAAGAGACAGACAGGCAAAGAGACAGACGGGCAAAGAGACAGCCCTGGAAAGAGACAGACAGACAAAGAGACAGAGAGACAAAGAGACAGCCCTGGAAAGAGACATACGGGGAAAGAGACAAGAGACAGACGGGGAAAGAGACAGACCTGGAAAGAGACAGATGGGCAAAAAGACAGCCCAGCAAAGAGACAGCCTGGCAAAGAGACAGACGGGCAAAGAGACAGACGGGCAAAGAGACAGACGGGCAAAGAGACAGACAGGCAAAGAGACAGACCAGGAAAGAGACAGACCGGGAAAGAGACAGACCGGGAAAGAGAAAGACGGGCAAAGAGACAGACGGGCAAAGAGACAGACGGGCAATCAGACAGACGGAGAAAGAGACAGACGGGGAAAGAGACAGATGGGGAAAGAGACAGACAGGGAAAGAGACAGACAGGGAAAGAAACAGACAGGGAAAGAGACAGTCGGGGAAAGAGACAGACAGGGAAAGAGACAGTCGGGGAAAGAGACAGTCGGGGAAAGAGACAATCGGGGAAAGAGACAGTCGGGGAAAGAGACAGATGGGAAAAGAGACAGACAGGGAAAGAGACAGACGAGGACAGAGACAAAGACAGACCGTGAAAGAGACAGACGGGGAAAGAGAGAGACAGACAGACACAACGATAGAAACAGATAGACTGATACAAATACAGACAGAGAGATAGAAAGAAAGAAAGACACAGACCGAGAGACAGACAGACAGCGACACACAGACAGAGACTGGGAGAGAGATAGAGAGACAGTTACTATCCTGGGCAACGCCCGGGTACTACAGATAGTGTAATATAAAGCCGAGCTCGCTATGGATTTTTGGAATGAAATAAGTCATTCAGTTTAGAAATTAATTAATTAATTTTCATACAACCTATCAGTACATCCACAAGTGACATATATGCAGTAGAATAATGTTGGATTAGAGTGTCATGAAGCCACATGTTACAGTATAGGTACGCGCTACAGAGAAAATCTGCTGTGCAAATCGAAATGTCCAGCATGTCCATTTATGCTGCAGATTCCTACTATGGATTTTATCTTTCGGAATGCAAATATTCAAATTTGTAGCTAATTTGCAATATTCCCATAAATAATATATTCTGCTTGGGTGTTCCACTATGATCACACTGAATTTTTTGCAGATTTTTGAGACTACAAAGGAGAATAGGTATAAATATTGTGTCTTGAGCTGGAGGCTTTGTCCTGTTCTGCGTTGTTCATATGTCACGGGCGGGGAGGAGGGTGTCAGCACACCGCGCTCACCCCTTCTGCTCGGGTCCGGCAGCTGCTCCTGGTGGCTCGAGCTGTGGGCCGGATCCCGGGGTTTCTCGAGCGACACTCCTCGCCCGTGAGTGAAAGGGGGTGTTTGTTGGGTGTGGGGATTGTTATAGTTCGTGACGCCACCCACGGTTGTGGTGATTGCACCACCGCTGCTCAGTGTGGGGGTCCCGGGGATTGTGTTGCGGAGCAGCCAGGTGTTGTGTTGCCCCTCCGTGGGTAGGGGTTGGTGATCCCGGGGCCCGGTGATGAGATGTGAAGTGTAGGGCCTGGAGGGCGCAGGGACGCGGGGGCAGCGCTGTGCCTTGCGGCACTATGGTACTCACTCAGCCTGACACACGGACACAGTTTGTACGGTAAACCAACGGCTGGTAGGACGGTCCACCAGACGGCTGCACCTGCACTCCCGGTAGGTGACGGTGATGTCTCTCTTCCTTGCACCTGTGTTGACTGATGGTAGCGGTGGATTCCCTCCGGTTACCCGCTCCCCGACTGCAATCTGGGCCGGAGGAGCTCTACACTTTGCCCGCAGGCGCTGGCCCTGAGAAACTTGTGCCGTGGCGGTGGCGGTGTCTCTCCAATACGGGTTGGGCTGTTGCCTTCAATCGGGACTTGGTTGTTGGGGGAGCTGCGTCCCCGTCACTGACGGATTTGGCAAATCTGGCGACTCCTAGCCTTGCCGGGGTCCGAGAGGCCCCTGCCCTGGTGCTGACTGTCCTTCGGAACACTGCTCCAGACCACCGGGCACATAGCCAACGGGGTCCTTCCAGGAACTTCCAAACGGTCCCCCTCCAGACAGTCACCGCCGTTGCTGACCTTGCTGTTCTGGCCCTCACAAAGCTGGGCTCTCAGGCTTGCACACTCTCTGCCCTGTCTGCCTCCTCACACTTTCTGCTGTTCACTCAAGCTCGTCCCTGAGCTATCTGCCTGGTTACTTCCTGCCTCCAGAGTTGTGAGCTCCTTGGTGGGCGGAGCCAACCGCCTGGCCCACCCCCTGGTGTGCATCATCAACCTCTGGAGGAAGGCAACAAGGATTTGTGGTTAGCTGTGATGTGCCTACCTGGAGTGTGGGGTGTGGTGGTGTTGTGACCTGTGTCCCCTGGCTTGCCCAGGGCGACACATTCCCCCTTAGCAAAATGCAGACCGTCCGCGGGCTGCCGTCCTACACCGGTTTTATTTTTCTGTAAAAGGGGTAACAAGGGTTAAGCAAACATAAATACATTTTTAATCAAAAACTCTTCCCAAGACGGGAGGCACATTTTCTTAAACGTTGCAACGGTATACGGTCACGGTTTCCGCTCTCTCCCACCCAAGCAACCTGGCCCTGATGCTGCCCCTAAAACCCAGGCAGCACCCCTTGACCCACAGTCCAGCACAAGTCACCCGAGCGGGATCTGTCCTTCCCCTCCAGAGGGTGGCGACCGGTTCCTTTGGTGGCTGGGCCCTGGCCTGCTCTGCTCAGGGCCCTCCCTCCAACCTGCCTCTCCGGAGACGGTATAGCGGAAACGGTAACGGTACCCAACATATTTACAAGCCACTTAACGTTTGTGGTGCCCTGCAAGTTCACGGGCTTGTCCATGGATAGTTCCCATGCATTTCAAACTTTAAACGGTCCCCACGGGGACAACGGTGCCGGCTCCAGCCGGTTGCAAATCACAAACAAATCTGGTGAAGTACTCGGTCATTTTCATTTTCATCATTTCAAACTTTCAAACTTTTTCAAACAAACACACAACACTCTTACGTTTGCGGACCCCTTTCATTCATAGAACGGTCTCCCTGTACCTAAGTGGGGGTCTACCTAGGTTGGAACGGGTGGACCTTCGGGGCCCGGTGTCAGTGGTACTAGATAGTGGGGTAGAGGGAACAATCGGTTCCTCCTCCCTGCTACAGTGTGGGGCAGGCGGAGGTGCAGGGGAGCTGGGTACAGGTTCATCCCTGGGCACTGGCACTAGTTCTGGCTCACGGTTGACCGCTTCCACTACTTCTTCATCCACGGGTTGTGGGAACAGTATCACTGGAAGAATCACCGCGCCGTCCTGTGTAGGCCAGTCTGCTGGGAAGTCACCCATTACAGTGTGGATTACCTCTGCTGCCTTCTCCACTGGTGGAGGAACCGGTACTTCGGCCTCTGCCTTCAGCGCTGGGGGGCATTTCTTTAGATGGTCCCGGAAAACTGTGGCTAGGGTCTCCCCTTGGTCACGACTGATCTGGTAAGTCTTCCCGTCTCCCCATTCTGTGGGTTGTATGACATAAGGGACTTGCTCCCACTGATCATCCAGCTTGTGGGTTTTCCTCTTCCGTTTCAGCACCACATCCCCTGGCTGGAAAGGACCTGCGGGCGCCTTCTGGTTGAACCGGTGCTCCTGCTGCTCTCGGCTTCGACTGAGGTTCTTCTCCACATACTCCTGGATTTGCCGGTACTGTGCCCTCCTCCGACTTTCCCACTCTGCCGTTGAAGGGAGTGCTTCTGGGGCTTCCAACCCCATCTCCAGATCCACCGGCAGGCGGCCAGGCCGAGCCCTCATCAGATACGCTGGGGTGCACTTCGTCGAGCTGGACGGGATATTATTATACATGTCGACCAAGTCAGGTAGCTTTTCCGGCCACATGTTCCGTTCTTCCAGCGGTAGCGTCTTGAGGAGCCCCAGGACCAAGTGATTCATTTTCTCGCACATGCCGTTGGTTTGGGCGTGGTACGGAGTGGTCCGGATCTTCTTGCAGCCGTACAACTGGCAGAATTCGCGAAACACCTCTGCTTCAAAAGCCGGGCCTTGGTCAGTCAGCACCTTCTCGGGGTACCCATGGGGTCGGCAGAAATAAGCCTGGAACGCTCGAGCAGCGGTTCGACCAGTTAGGTCCTTAACGGGGACTACCACCATAAATCTTGAGTAGTGGTCTACCATGGTCAATGCGTAGGTGTACCCACTTCGGCTAGGGGTGAGCTTGCCATGGTCCAGGGCGACCAGCTCCAGCGGCTGATGGGTGACTATGGGATGTAACGGTGCCCTCTGGCTAGTCTCGTCCTTTCTCCTCAGTGTACAAGGACCACATTCTCGACACCAGGCTTCCACCGATTCACGCATCCCACTCCAATAGAACCGCTCCCTCAACAGCATCTCCAGCTTCTTCCACCCGAAGTGGCCAGCACCATCATGGTATGCCCGCAGGACAGTAGCGACCTCAGCTTGAGGAACGATCAACTGGCATATCTTCTCATGGGTCTTCGGGTTGATCAACTCACGGTACAGCCTCCCTTGGTGTAGGTAAAGCCGTTTCCGTTCTTTCCACAAGCGTTGAGCTTCGGCTGGAGCGGCAGGGTCTATTCCCATAGCACCTTGTTCCACCAGAGTCTTGACAAGGCGGACAGCCGGCGCTCGGTCCTGGACGTCCTGCCACTCTTGACTGGGCCGCGGGTCCAGATCCACCCTTTGCTGACAGACTTGTACCCTCTCAGTAGGCAGCTGGTGAAACGCAGGCAACTCGATCTCCTCGAGGTCGTCATCCTCGCACCCCTCTTCTGACAAATGGGGCATCCGGGAGAGTGCATCAGCATTTATGTTGACACGACCAGCTCGGTACTTTATGGTGAAATCATAGTTGGCTAGCCGGGCTACCCACCGCTGCTCCAGCGCGCCCAACTTGGCCGTGTTCAGGTGAGTCAGCGGGTTGTTGTCCGTAAACGCTGTGAATTTGGCTGCCGCCAAGTAGTGGCGGAACCGCTCCGTGATAGCCCACACCAACGCCAATAGCTCAAGCTTGAAGGAGCTATAGTTCTCAGGATCCTTTCGGTCGGCCGGAGTTTTCGGCTAGCGTAGGCAATCACCTTCTCCTTTCCATCCTGGACCTGGGATAGGACCGCTCCTAGCCCCACATTACTGGCGTCCGTGTGGAGGATGAACGGGCTCCCATAGTCAGGGTACGCCAGGACCTCTTCTCCGGTCAAGGCCGCCTTCAACTGGCAAAAGGACTCCTCATGCTTGTCCTCCCACGACAGTGGGGCCCCAATGGGTCTACCACCTTTGGTCTGTCCCACGAGGAGATCTTGCATGGGGGCAGCCATCTTCGTGTATCCCTTTATAAAGCGCCGATAGTACCCCACCAGACCCAGGAACTGCCTTACTTCCCTCACTGTAGTTGGTCTCGGCCAGCTCTGGATGGCAGTAATCTTCTCAGGGTCGGGGGCGACACCATCCGCACTCACCACATGCCCTAGATACTGCACTCTGGGTTTCAGCAGGTGGCATTTTGAGGGCTTCAACTTCATCCCGTACTGGGCAAGGGACGCGAACACCTCGGCCAGGTGCTCCAGATGGGCTTCATACGTCTGGGAATAAACAATCACATCATCCAAATACAGCAGGACGGTCTCGAAGTTTAAATGTCCCAGACAGCACTCCATCAACCGTTGGAAGGTCCCAGGGGCATTGCACAGCCCAAACGGCATGCTATTGAATTCGCAGAGTCCCATCGGGGTGGTGAAGGCGGTCTTCTCCCGGTCCTCTGGGGCCACGGCCACTTGCCAGTATCCGCTGGTGAGGTCAAGGGTCGAGAAGTAGTTTGCGGTTCTCAGTGCAGCCAAAGACTCTTCAATACGAGGTAAGGGATAGGCATCTTTATGTGTTATCTGGTTGATCTTCCGGTAGTCTACACACATCCGCATGGTACCATCCTTCTTCTTGACCAGTACCAACGGAGCGCCCCAGGGACTACAGCTGTCCCGAATAACCCCTGCCTCCTTCATATTCCTCAACATATCTTTGGCACACTGGTTATGTGCAGGGGGAATAGGTCTATACCTCTCTTTGATACGGGGATGTTCACCTGTGGGAATGTGGTGTTGAACCCCCTTGATCCGCCCAAAGTCTAGGGGGTGCTTACTGAAAACCTGTTCGTATTCCTGCACCACCCTGTGTACCCCGGCCCTGTGATGTGCAGGGGTATCATCAGTGCCTACATGTAGCTGTTGGTGCCACTCCTTTGTGTCCCCCTGGGGTGGGGAAGTGCTGGGGGTAGGTGGGAGTGTCGATGGACTGGCTTCCTGGATAGTGTGAGGGTCCAGGGTGAGCAGCTTGGCAATGGTGGCATACCGGGGAAGCCTGACTTCTTCCTCCCCACAGTTCAACACTCTCACGGGCACTCTCCCTTTCTTCACATCTACCACCCCTCGGGCGGCCACTACAGTGGGCCAGTGCTCGGAGGGCATGGGCTCCATCATCGCAGGGTAGTCACGCCCCTGAGGCCCTACTGCTGCCCTACACCAGATCATCATCTCACTCCTAGGGGGCACAGTCAATGGAGCAACATCCATCACTCTCACTCCACCAATCTCCCCTCCTGTTGAGCTTACATGCTGGCGGTACATCAGGGCGCGAATCTCACACTGCACAGCCCTCTGCCGGCTCCCCGCCGCTGTGGCAGCTAGCTGTTGCAATAGGTTCAACACATCAGCCATGCAGTGTTCCATCACATTGGTTCCCAGCACTATTTTCGGGTTATGATCACTGGGTTCATTCATGATCACAATCATACCCTGGTGTTGCAGTTCAGCTTGCCCCACTGTCATAGCCACTTGTTTATACCCCACCTGGGTCAATGGAAGTCCATTAGCAGCAATCAAATTTATACTATTGTCTGGAGGCGCCAGCTCGTCTGTGGCCCAATACTGCCGATACAACGTGTACGGTATGGTAGTTACCTGTGATCCAGTGTCCAAGAGAGCCATCACTGGTATGCCGTCCACAGCCACGGGGATGATAGGGCGGGCCCCGACATATCGGTCTCGCCAGTCCGGGGGGCCACGGTGTTCTACTCCTGAGGATTGGCCCGGGGCCCCAGGGGTTGCTCGTTTAACGGGCACTGTCGGTAATAATGGCCCGTATTACGGCACTTGTAGCAGATTGGAGGTCTGCTCCGCGGGTTGTTAGCGCTTCTCCGCTGCATCCAGGGAACATCTTCGGGACTGTCAGCAAGCTGTATCTGCGCTGGAGGCTGAGATCTGGTCAGAGGTTGTAGCGCAGCAAGGATCTTGGCAAGGTCTCCGTCCAGGCGACGGACCTGGGCTGCCAGTTCTTCCACGGTGCTGCTCGGGGCTGCAGGTATTAAGGAGGTTGGTTTGGCTGGGGCCGCCACAACGGGAGCTGTCTCAACGGGCCACGGGACAGGTTCCAGGACTTCAGCAGCTGGGGGCTGTAGTGCCTTGATAGCCCGCTCCTTTAACACAGCAAAGTCCACATCAGGGTGTTCCAGGGCCCACAGCCGGAGTTGTTTACGATCCTCAGAGGACCTCATCCCCTGCGCAAATTGCTCCACTAACATCTTGTTGCTATCCGCCTCGTTAATAGAGTTCACCCGCTTCAGCGTGCGGAGGGCGGTCTGCAGACGTAGAGCATAGTCCCGAATGCTATCTCCAGCTCGTTGCCGGCACTGGTAAAACTGCATCCTCAGCTCAGCTTCAGTCCGGGTCTCGAAGGCAGTCTGTAGCTTCTCGAAGATGGTGGCTACAGAGAGCCGGTCCCCCTCGGCCCAGGTCTCCGCCTCCTGCTCCGCCGCACCGGTTAACTGGCCTAGCACTATCGCTGCACGTTGCTTATCAGTCAGGGGATACAGCTCTAGCAACGGGTTAAGCTTTTTCCGGAAGGCCTGTAAGGCATCCGGTTTCCCGTCATACCGCGGTAGCCAGGCAGCTCCGGGCGCATAGGGCAAGGAGAATGGCATGACCTGAGCAAACGCGGGGGCCGCGGCACCTCCCGCCGGTACGACCGGGACCTGGGCAGGCCCATTCCCATCCGCGGGTGCCGCTGCGGCTGCGACCACCGCTCCTCCAGCGGCTCCGTCGGGCGCAGACATCTTGTTTCCGTCCCCCTTAGCTCTTTCCGGCCCCTCCTCTCTCGGGGCGGGGTTTTGGCCTTCGCGCCTCTACTGCTCGAGAAGACGCTCGAGCGGGAACTTTTCGCGCCAAAGATGGCGGCTTCTGAAATTTTTCTGCCGGATGCCTCCGGCGGTAACAAGGCGCACCTCTACCTGACGGCAGAGCGGTAAGATCCTGTTCGTGACGCCAAGTTGTCGCGGGCGGGGAGGAGGGTGTCAGCACACCGCGCTCACCCCTTCTGCTCGGGTCCGGCAGCTGCTCCTGGTGGCTCGAGCTGTGGGCCGGATCCCGGGGTTTCTCGAGCGACACTCCTCGCCCGTGAGTGAAAGGGGGTGTTTGTTGGGTGTGGGGATTGTTATAGTTCGTGACGCCACCCACGGTTGTGGTGATTGCACCACCGCTGCTCAGTGTGGGGGTCCCGGGGATGGTGTTGCGGAGCAGCCAGGTGTTGTGTTGCCCCTCCGTGGGTAGGGGTTGGTGATCCCGGGGCCCGGTGATGAGATGTGAAGTGTAGGGCCTGGAGGGCGCAGGGACGCGGGGGCAGCGCTGTGCCTTGCGGCACTATGGTACTCACTCAGCCTGACACACGGACACAGTTTGTACGGTAAACCAACGGCTGGTAGGACGGTCCCACAGACGGCTGCACCTGCACTCCCGGTAGGTGACGGTGATGTCTCTCTTCCTTGCACCTGTGTTGACTGATGGTAGCGGTGGATTCCCTCCGGTTACCCGCTCCCCGACTGCAATCTGGGCCGGAGGAGCTCTACACTTTGCCCGCAGGCGCTGGCCCTGAGAAACTTGTGCCGTGGCGGTGGCGGTGTCTCTCCAATACGGGTTGGGCTGTTGCCTTCAATCGGGACTTGGTTGTTGGGGGAGCTGCGTCCCCGTCACTGACGGATTTGGCAAATCTGGCGACTCCTAGCCTTGCCGGGGTCCGAGAGGCCCCTGCCCTGGTGCTGACTGTCCTTCGGAACACTGCTCCAGACCACCGGGCACATAGCCAACGGGGTCCTTCCAGGAACTTCCAAACGGTCCCCCTCCAGACAGTCACCGCCGTTGCTGACCTTGCTGTTCTGGCCCTCACAAAGCTGGGCTCTCAGGCTTGCACACTCTCTGCCCTGTCTGCCTCCTTACACTTTCTGCTGTTCACTCAAGCTCGTCCCTGAGCTATCTGCCTGGTTACTTCCTGCCTCCAGAGTTGTGAGCTCCTTGGTGGGCGGAGCCAACCGCCTGGCCCACCCCCTGGTGTGCATCATCAACCTCTGGAGGAAGGCAACAAGGATTTGTGGTTAGCTGTGATGTGCCTACCTGGAGTGTGGGGTGTGGTGGTGTTGTGACCTGTGTCCCCTGGCTTGCCCAGGGCGACACACATACAATCCTTTATTTTAAAGGGAACGTGTCAGGTGCAATATGCACCCAGAACCACAAGCAGTTCTGGGTGCATATTGCTAATCCCTGCCTATCTGTCCCTGTATACACTAGCATAGATAAAGGGATCTTTAGAAAAAGTATTTTTAAGTATTCTTTATGACATGCTAATGAGTGCGGAGCCTAGTCACAAGGGGTTAGTTCCTGCGCTCATTCTTCCCTCTTAGCTATATTAGCACGCCCACAGGGGCGTACTAACATGCTATTTAATGCTCATTGCCCAGTGTCATCAGCTGTGATGCACGTACCTGTATCCGTTGCCACCACTTCAGAATGCCAGGCTTAAGGCCACTTTACACGCTACGATTTATCTGACGATAGGTCGTCGGGGTCATGGTTTTTTTAACGCACTTCTGTCATCGTTAGCGACGTTGTTGTGTGTGACACCTACGTGCGACTCTGAACGATCGCAAATAGGGTGAAAATCGTTGATCGTTGACACGTTGTTCAGTTTCAAAATATTGTTCGTCGTTTGGAACACAGCAGACATATTGCTACGTTTGACACCCTGCCAACGACGGACAACATCCACACAACCGCCTTGGCCAAACAATATATCGCTGAACAATCTAGCGTCGTTTGTGAGATGTGTACGTGTGACCGCTACAAAACGTCCTATGAGCGATCTCGGCAAATCGTAACAACGATCTGGGCGTGTCACATTGCTAATGAGATCGCTAGCGATATCGTTGTGTGTAAAGCAGCCTTTAGAGTCAGTGCGGATGATCAGAATGTCGGGCACTTCCGGTCATGCGCACTATGAAGCCGGGAGTATGCGTCCCGGCTTCAGAGAGGTCTAGTGCACATGACCGGAAGTGTCAAGCATTATGATCATGCGCACTGACCTTAAACCCGGCGTTCTGAAACGGTGATAGCAGACACATAAAACTGCTGATGACACTGGCCATTGAATAGCATGTTAGTACGCCCCTTTGGACGTGCCAACATGCTAAGAGGGTGGAATGAGCGCAGGAACGAACGACCGTACGACTATTCCCTGCGCTCATTAGCATATCATATAGGATCTTTAGAAATACTTTTTCTAAACATCTCTTTATCTATGCTAGTGTATACAGGGACAGTTAGGCATGGATTAGCAATATGCACCCAGAACTGCTTGTGATTCTGGGTGCATATTGCACCTGACAGGTTCCCTTTAAATTGACAATGTGTAATACCTAATTTCCTCTGTAGAGGCTCTGCAGGGATATTGATCACTTACTGCCAAGTTTCTCAACTGATTGCAGCTGATCAATGTGTTATCAATGGATCCTTCTAGTAAGTCGAAACTGTCCAAACCAGACATGCCCTTTAGGACCAAAGTAGTTAATTCCACAGATAAGTCTAAAAAAATAAAGTGTCGCAAATTCTTCTACAGCAGCAAACGCCTCTCTCTTCTCATAGACGGCAGATCATTACCGTCCTATCAGAGGCTCAATAACAGGACATCAGGAACGCTATTTCTAGACAAGTCAAAAGGCATGAAGATGTGCAGAAAGGTAAAGAGCTGTGACATTTAACATTTCTGTATGAAGAGGTTGTGATTTAATAGCCTATAATATACACATCAGTAGTAAAAAAAAAAAAGGTAATCCGGATGAGGATGAGATATGAAAAGAAGCTGTCAATACTGGAACATAATTCACCCCCTAAAGAACAAGACAGAAGATGAAGAATCTTTGCAGATGACATTGCAATGTCTTTCATACAGCGGTAATGTCTTTGGATCAGTGACTGTATGACCAGGGAGGGAGTGGAGGAGCGCTGATTCGCTTTGACGTGACCTCATTATTACATAATTAATTTAGACCCTGTTAAGATAGCTGGAAATGCCTGTCAGATGGGAAGAAAGTGACAGCCGGGCAAATCATGTTACTGTGACACCTCAGTGACAAGTCACAAGGAATCAGCCTGATCCTACAGAGAATGAACTTGATGCTTTACGTTCTCATCTTTCAGATTTTTGCAAAATAAGATGGAGAGGGGGTAGGACGTTTGAGACATTTATTTTCTATGAACACAAAAATTGCTGCCAGTCATGTATCTTGAAGAATCTATAAGCCTTTCTGGTGATTTACATTCTGTTTATATATATTATCTCAAGAGGATGTTATTGCAGAAAGAGTGCCACTTTTATTTGTAGGCTGAATTTGGTATTGCAGCTCAGCATCCTATACGGGTGATTAAGGTGATAGGAATGGGTGGAGATGTTCTGTAAAGAAAGAATGTTTTCTAATCTCATACCATTTGAATAATCCTTGAAGGACCAAACCAATTTTGGCTTTAAAGAGAAGGTATCATTAGAAAATTATCTACAGTTTAAATCAGGGGTTTGTGTTAATCTGAAGGACGCTTTACACGCAGCAACATCGCAGCGCACAATATCGCTAGTACCCGTCATACGTACTTACCTTCCTAGCGACGTCGCTATGGCCGGCGAACAATCTCTTTTCTTAAGGCTGCTTTGCACGCTTCAATTTCTCGTGCGATCGTATGTGCAATCGCACCCACCCCCATCGTTTGTGCGGCCCTGGCAATTTCTTGCCCCTGTCGCACAAAGTCGTTTACCCCCGTCACACGTACTTACCATACCTTCCAAATTACCTCGCTGTGGGCGGCGAACATCCTGTTCCTGAAGGGGGAGGGACGTTTGGCGTCACAGCGACGTCACACAGCGGCCTTCCACATTGCCGGCGGCCGCAGGTAAGCTGCAGTTCATAGTTCCCAGAGTGTCACACGGAGCGACGTGTGCTGCCTCGGGAAAGATGAACAACCGGAGCACAGAAGGACGTTCGATTTTTTTAACATGAGCGACGTGTCAACGAGCAACTATAAGGTGAGTATTTTTGCTCGTTCAGTCGCTCATTTGTGTTACACGCTACGATATGTCAAACGAGGCCGACGTCATATCGTTTGATAAATCGTAGCATGTAACGTGCCCTTAAGGGGGAGGTTCGTGCGGCGTCACAGCGACATCACACGGCAGGTGTCCAATAGAGGCGTAGGGGCGGAGAGCAGCCACATGAAAGACATGCCCACCTTGTTGCCGGAGGACGCAGGTACGGTGTTGTTCGTCGTTCCTGGGGTGTCGCACGTAGCGATGTGTGCTGCCTCAGGAACGAAGAGCAACCTGCATCCAAAAGCAGCAACGACATTTAGGAAATGGACGACATGTCAACAATCAACGATTTGGTAAGTATTTTGTATTGTAAGCGGTCGCTCGTACGTGTCACACGCAACGACGTCGCTAACGAGGCCGGATGTGTGTCACGAATTCCGTGACCCCAACGACATCTCGTTAGCGATGTCGTTGCGTGTAACGGGGCCTTTAGTTTAAATTTTTTTTTACAGTTAGGGATGAACGAAACTGTACTGTAAAATTCGGGGTTCATGACAAACATTGGGTGTTCGGGTCTCGGATCCGAACACAGACTTTTATCTTTACGTCTGCTTCCTGCTCAGGTTTGTCATCTGAATAAAACCTGTTGAAAGGTTCAGAGCAGCCAATCAGCAAGCTTTTCCAGTGTGGGCACTTCTGGCTCCATAACAGCCATGTCAAGTATTGGCATAGCTGTGATTGTCAGGTGGGTGAACCACTGTCAGAATAGAAAAAATTACATGTGTTCCCACCATATTTTTGATATTCAGTTACGGTAAAACAGCTCCAACCTGCAGTGGTCAGCTTTACTGTAGCTGGTTATCACAAATAGAAGGGATTAAAGAAAATGGCGTGTGGTCCCCCCATTTTTGATAACCAGCCACTGGAAAGCTGATAGCTGGGATCTGGTATTATCAGGGTGGGAAAGAGCCATAGCTATTGACCCCTATCAGCCCAAAAATATTAGCCTGCAGCCACCCCAGAAGTGATGTGTGACGCCCTGTACTAGCCAGGTAGTCACAGGTAGACCCCCGCATTACACCTGGCCCCCAAAAAGGTAACATCAGCCAACCTTTAAAACCTAGTCACCTCCCTCAGTGCTTGATGAACACACCAGGGAGTGGAGCCAGGCAGTTGGCCACACCCACCAAGGAGTTCAGAGGGCCTGAGGCAGGAAACACAAGGAGTTGAGTGGAGTGCAGTCAGTCAGTGAGTAGGGAAGGAGTCTGACAGGTGTCAGGGTTGGAGCCAGGGCACCTTTGGCTAGGTGGCAAATGGTGGCCTTAGCCTGCAGGAGCCGGGAAGATGGCTCGGTGGAACCGTGGTGGACCGGGACAGGGTAGTGGCCCACCGGTACCGACCCGGGGAACCGACTCGGAAACCAGAGCACACAGGGGGTACTCAGACCCTGAAACGAGGTCTAGAATCCACTGGACTGAGTTAATTAACTGATTGCGGTCTGGACTATAGATCCTTTCCCACCCAAGTTCCAACTGAAGACAATAGCCCACCGAGGGGGATAGAAAGCCACTGCACAGGCAGAGAGATCCCACGGGCCAGCGTCTGAGGGCAAAAGGGCTTTCCCGACATTCACAAATCCGGGGAGCGGACTCCCGTCACTGAAGCGTGGGCAGTCTACATCTACACAACACGGTGCAGGAGAAAGGCCAAGACCACTGAACCGGGTGGGGGACCAGACGCAGCCGGCTGCGGGCACCGACCACCATCAACTTGGTTTACCAGAGACTTGTGTGTGTCAATAACAGTGAGTACAACAGTACCATCCGGCCACGCACCGCCCAGCTACCCCCAACGGGCCCCAGGGCCTTCATCCCTGCCCACGGAGCACCTTGCTGCACTACCATCTCCCCCGGGTGCCAGGTAACTGCAGCGGTGGTGTCTACACCTTAACCCCATCCTGTGGGTGGCGTCACGAACTCAAGCGCGGCTCCAGCCGTACACCTACCTAACCCCCACAAAAAGCACCAGCATCCCCTTTCAGACCGAAGTAACTCCTGGTCCGGAGGCACTCGAGTCACCCACCAACAAGCCCGGATCCGCGCGGCTTGGCTGCAGCTGAGCGCGGGGCGGTACAGATGCATCCATCAATTTTGGTGCTTCACCCTGCTCATCCTAATTGCCCTGATGCAGTGGCAATCCAGGTAATAAATGGGGTTGATCACACCTGTGATTTGTCAAAAATCACAGCAGCTCTCAAGCTCTAGGTTAGTAATGGGGAGGTGTCTTACTAACCTGTAAGTGAAAGAAAACAAACAAACATTGAAAAATCTTTTATTTGAAATAAAATATATTAGCACCCTCTTTCATCCCTTTATTAACCCCCAAAACAGCTCTGCAGGTCTGACATAATCCACACGACGTCCCATAATGATCAATGATCCTGCTGCTGCTATACCCAAAGTCTGTAGTGATGGAAAACATGACCGATCACTGCAGACTCTAGCACACAATGACTGCAGCAATGATCTCACTGCTGGATGAGCCGCCTTGTTCCACAAATCAGCAGTCTGGCAATCTGGCAGTCAGGTCACCGGAGCTCACACTGGGGGCTCCCTGCTGCCCACAGTGAACTCAGTTGAACCCACTGCTGGATTGCCAGACTGTCGGATTGAGTAACACAGCCACACAGCAGTCCGGCAATGCAGCAGTCAGGTCACTGGAGTTTACACTTGGGGGTCCCCACTGCTCTCAGTAAACTCAGCTGAACCCACTGCTGGATTGCGAGACATGGCTGCACAGCAGTCCAGCAATCCTGTAGCTCACACTCAGGGGCTCCCCGCTGTCCTGAATGAACTCAGTTGAACCCGCTGACGGATTGTGGGACATGGTAATCTGGCAGCAGTTCAACTGAGTTCACTGAGGGCAGTGGAGAGCCCTTAGTGTGAATTTAGGTGACCTGACTGTCAGATTGCAGAACTTCCGTGTTGCTGGGTCCTGCAATCCGACAGCAGGTTCACCAGTGGTCACAGTTGGTCATGCCACAACTTCTCACAACCGGGTCCTCCGTTGCCCTCAGTGTGTCCTGGAGTATGTAGTGATAGGCTTGATTTCCATTGCTGCAGCCTTCGTGATGTAGCAAAGCCGGGATATGTCATTGGACATCGTGTGGATAACACTGGACCTGCAGCGGTGTTTTGAGGGTTAATAAAGGCGTAAAAGAATGTGTGTGTATATTTTGTTTCAAAAAAGGATTTTTCTGTGTTTGTGTTTATTTCTTTTGACATACAAGTTAGTAACGGGGGGAGGGGGGGCTTATTATACTGCGGCCCCATAGACCTTCATATTGTATTATGCAGCCCCAGACTCCTCCATGTATAATACACCCCTATAGTCATGTATAAAGTGTCCTTGATGTTGTATGATGCAGCCCCATACTCCTCTATGTATAATGGACCCCTATAGTCCATGCATAAGGTGTCCTTCATATTGTATAATGCAGCCCCATAGTCCTCCATGTATAATGCACCCCTATAGTCATGTATAAGATGTCATTCATATTGTATTATTCAGTCCCATAGTCATCCATGTATAATGCCCCCCTTATAGTCCATGTATAAGGTGTCATTCACATTGCATTATGCTGCCCCATACTCCTCCATGTATAATGCACTACTATAGTCCATGTATAAGGTGTCATTCATATTGTATTATGCAGCCCCATAGTCATCCATGTATAATGCCCCCCTTATAGTCTATGTATAAGGTGTCCTTTCTATTGTATTATGCAGCCCCATACTCCTCTATGTATAAAGCACCTCTATAATCCATGTATAAGGTGTCCTTCATATTGTATTATGCAGCTCCGTAGTCCTCCATATAAAATGCACCCCTAGTCTCAGTCTCAGCACTGCAGTTGTACAGTAGTGATGTCACCACACTCTGCTGCACCGAGACGTTGAGCGCAGGCAAAGCAGGAGATTAAGGAAGGATGGATCGAGCACTCCGCTCCATGCTTCATCATTTTTGTGTGCGATGACGGGCGATGAGGGCCCGGTGCTGCTGTTGACACCGGGGCCCTCTGACTCATGGACCCCATAGCGTCCGCGTGGTCTGCCACAGAACAGCGCAGCTTCTCTCTCACAGAGAGGAGCCGACTGCTTCTCTGCAGGATGGGCACTGGGCCCGTAACCCTGCCGGGTCCGTTCACGATCATGACCTCTGCGACCGCAGTCGTTACGCCCTTGTTGAGATGCTTTTTAGGCTACCTTCATACATATGTCAGTGTAAAGGAGGCTATCAGATTCAGCTTAGGAGACAAGCGGCAGATCACTGCATTGTGGGGTCTGTACTTGGAACGCAACACACAAATGTGTGAATGTAGCTGACATTTATAATGTGACATCTGCATAATAGAAATGATTCAAATGCCTCATTATTGTCAAATTTCAGGGGCAATAAGAAAATCCACAGGGTGGAACAGAAGAGACTTGAGGAATGATTTAAAGGACAAAACAAATCCTTGAAAAGTGTAAGTACAAAAAAGTATTATCTTCTGAAAATGAATCAAAGCTGCAATCTGATTGATAGACTTGATTAGACTAGAATATAGTTTAGATTTGTGTTCAATAGTGCCAGTCTGGTGGAAATGTCACTGAGCAGCACTGAGCAGCTTGCTATGTATATGCAAACTAGAAAAATGGACATTTCAAAATATTAAATAAAAAATATTGGCAATAGATGGCTTTTTTACTACAAAATAGGTAAATGTAATAAAAATGGATTCAAACACCTTAAAGCTGTATAGATATTAGATGGGGCTATAAATAAGTACATGCAAATAATTGGTCTACAGATGGGAATATCAACTAGATGGCAACTTTAATTTTAAATGTGACACTGTCTGCTGAGATGTAGTGTTAAGCCTATAAAGTGTGATAATCTCACATGTTTGTTTGGACACTCCATTTCCAGAGGAGACAAACGGAATTCCTGTATGAAAGCGAACCTTGGCATCCTTTATGCAAAGAGAATCAGTGGGGTCCTCTTAATTGATTTGGATCTGTGTGGGTTCCACTTTGTGTCTCTTGTGCAAGCAAAATTTTTTGTTACTCTTCATTCTGGCCAAGGGATGAGGATCCACAACTGGAGACCGATCTATTTGAACTCACCCATTTCTATTAACTCTAAGGGGTACTTTGCACACTACGACATCGCAAGCCGATGCTAGCGATGCCGAGCGCGATAGTCCCCGCCCCCATCGCAGCAGCGATATCTTATGATTGCTGCCATAGCGAACATTATCGCTACGGCAGTTTCACATGCACTTACCTGCCCTGCGATGTCGCTCTGAATGGCAAACCGCCTCCTTACTAAGGGGGCGGATCGTGTGGCGTCACAGCGACATCACACGGCAGGCGGCCAATAGAAGCGAAGGGGCGGAGATGAGCGGGATGTAAACATCCCGCCCACCTTCTTTCTTATGCATAGCCGGCGTGAGCCGCGGTGACGCAGGTAAGCTGATGTTCCTCGCTCCTGCGGCTTCTCACACAGCGATGTGTGCTGCCGCAGGGGAACGAGGAACAACATCGTACCGTCGCTGCAGCTACATTATAGTGTCGGACACTACACCGATGATACGATTACGACGCTTTTGCGCTCGTTAATCGTATCATAAAGAATTTACATTTTACGATATCGACAGCGACGCCGGATGTGCGTCACTTTCGATATGACGCCACCACATCGCACCTGCGATATCGTAGTGTGCATAGTACCCCTAACTGTCTCTCCAGGAAAGGAGACAAACTCTAGCGCCACCTATTGGAAGTAGCAATCCTAAAAGTCAAAATTGGACTTTTAACAAGCCTTTTCATATGACCTAGGATATATGCCAGATCAGAATCCCAATTTGCAGACACGGTGTTTCGGGGTGATTGCCCCTCGTGAGTGGAAAGTGTGGGTAACTGATCTGGCCTATGAGAAGCTAATGGGGGACCACGGGAGAAGACTATTCTCCTTATGGAGACCTGACAAACCAGTCTGGCTGTCAGTGGTAAGGGGACTTATAGCTGCAAAGCCCCTCTGGGAATTATTCAAATTGTCTCTCTAGGAAAAGAGACAAACTATAGCTCCACCTATTGGGAGTATCAATCCTAAAAGTCAAAGTTGGCCTTTTAACAAGTCTTTTCATATGACCTAGGATATATGCCAGATTAGAATCCCAATTTGCAGACATGGTTTTTCGGGGTGATTGCCCCTCGTCAGTGCAAAGTGTGGGTAACTGATCTGGCCTATTAACTCTAAAACAGATAACCCCTTTAACTGAGGGACTTGTCACAGTTCAGCTTTGGTACATTAGTATTTTGAATACAGCTACATTGTAATGGATTTTTCTGCATTAATTCCAGGGATGCATGTGCCAATCATCTCACAGGACAGACTTAAAATGAAGAGTAATACTCCCTATATGAGTATTTAATTATTATTAGTGATGAGCGAACAATACAATGCTTGGGTGCTTGACTCGGGTAACGAACATAATGGAAGTCAATGGGAAATTCAAGCATTTTTCCAGAAGACCCTCGCAGGAGGTCTGGATGGGGGCAGGAAAATCGCTAAAGTGGATGGAAAATTAAGTGGGAACAGCATGGGGAAGATGTCTGGACACACCTCTGACTCCACTTTTTTGCAGTGACAATAAAACATACAAAACTGAAGATAAAATGTATTTTACAGGTCAAAAAAATGATAGGAAACATTCTTTCCTGTATAATCTAATATATAAAGCTCAGTGTATATATGTATGTATGTATGTATGTATGTGTGTGTGTGTGTGTGTGTGTGTGTGTGTGTGCGTGTGTGCATGTCCGCACCGTCGCATTTACAATCATGAAATTTTGCACAGACGCCTCATGTGACCAAGGGAACATCGTAGACTATGTTTTGACAGGAAAATGTAACCCCGCGCTTTACATTTACTCTCCAAAAAATATGCCTCCATTAAAGTAAATGGAGCCTGGAACTACAGGTTATTAATAGGAGCTGTAATTGGTTGCTCGGAACAAAGGACAGTGTTAGTATAAGAAGCTTATGCGTGAGGTAATAAGATGTCGGTGGGGAAATGGATACAGAGAGACAGACAGAGACAGACCTGGAAAGAGACAGACCTGGAAAGAGACAGACCTGGAAAGAGACAGAGAGACAGGCAGACAGGGACAGAGACAGGCAGACAGGGAAAGAGGAGACAGCCAGAGAGACAGACAATGATAGATGGGGAAAGAGACAGACCTTGATAGTGACAGACGGGGAAAGAGACAGAGAAATAGAGACAGACAAGGAAAGACACAGACAGAGACAGGCAGACAGGAAAAGACACAGACAAAGACATGGACAAAGACAGATAGGGAAAGAGACAGGAAAAGAGACGGGGACACAGACCTGGAAAGAGACAGACCGGGAAAGAGACAGACGGGGAAAGAGACAGACCTGGAAAGACAGACAGAGAGACAAAGAAAGATGGGGAAAAAGACAGACGGGGAAAGAGACAGACCTGGAAAGAGACAGAGGGGGAAAGAGGCAGACCTGGAAAGAGACAGACGGGGAAAGAAACAGACAGACCTGGAAAGAGACAGACGGGGAAAGAGACAGATGGGGAAAGAGACAAACAGGAAAAGAAACAGACAAAAACAGATGGGGAAAGAGACAGACCTGGAAAGAGACCTGGAAAGAGACAGACGAGAAAGAGACAGACGAGGGAAAGAGACAGAGAGTCAGACAAAGATAGACTGGGAATGAGACAGACGAGGAAAGAGACAGACGGAGAAAGAGACAGACAAGGAAAAAGACAGGCAAGGAAAGAGGCAGACGAGGAAAGAGACAGACAGAGAGACAAAGGTAGACCAGGAAAGAGACAGATGAAGAAAGAGACAGATGAGGAAAGAGACAGATGGGGAAAGAGACAGATGGGGAAAGAGACAGACCTGGAAAGAGACAGACAAGGAAAGAGACAGACGAGGAAAGAGACAGACGAGGAAATAGACAGACGGGGAAAGAGACAGACGGGGAAAGAGACAGACGGGGAAAGAGACAGACGGGGAAAGAGACAGACAGGGAAAGAGACAGACGAGGAAAGAGACAGGTGAGGAAAGAGACAGACAGAGAGACAGACAAACATAGACCGGAAAAGAGACAGACGAGGAAAGAGACAGACGGGGAAAGAGACAGACAGGGAAAGAGACAGACAGGGAAAGAGACAGACGGGGAAAGAGACAGACAAAGAGACAGACAAAGACAAACGGGGAAAGAGACAGACGGGGAAAGAGACAGACGGGGAAAGAGACAGACGGGGAAAGAGACAGACGGGGAAAGAGACAGACCTGGTAAGAGACAGACGAGAAAAGAGACAGATGAGGAAAGAGACAGATGAGGAAAGAGACAGACAGACACAGACATAGAGACAGACATAGAGATAGAGAGAGACAGACAAACACAGACACAGAGATAGAGACAGACTGATACAAAGACAGACAGAGAGATAGAAATAGACAGACAGAGACATAGACACAGACAGACAAGGAAAGAGACAGACAGACAGTGACCCATAGAGTGAGACTGGGAGAGACACAAAGAAACAGATACTATCCCGGACAACGCCCGGGTACTACAGCTAGTCTAATATACAAAGCTTAGTGTATGTATGTGTGTGTGTATATGTCCGCTAAAGGAATCCGTACCAAACGTAACCCCGCGCTTTACAGTTACTCTCCAAAAAACATGCCTCCATTCAAGTGAATGGAGCCTGGAGCTGTAGTTTATTAATAGCAGCTGTGATTGGTTGCTATGGGAACAAAGGACAGTGTTAGTATATGAAGCTTATGTGTGAGGTAATATGATGTCAGTGGGGAGACGGATAGAGAGAGAAAGAGACAGACTGACAGCCAGAGACAGATGGGGAAAGAGACAGATGGGGAAAGAGATAAACCTTGAAAGAGACAGTTAATCAGCAAAATTGGAAAGATCGGACCTTCTGTACTAAAACAGCAAGCAAACAATTAATCAACAAAATTGTTTGTTGGGCTGGAAAGAGACAGACCTAGAAAGAGGCAGATGGGGAAAGAGACAGGCCTGGAAAGAGACAGACCTGGAAAGCGACAGATGGGGAAAGAGACAGGCAGACGGGGACAGAGACAGGCAGACAGGGAAAGACACAGACAGAAAGACAGAGAAAGACAGATGGGGAAAGAGACATACCTTGATTGAGACAGATGGGGAAAGAGAAAGAGAAATAGAGACAGACAAGGAAAGAGACAGGCAGACAGGGAAAGAGACAGACAGGAAAAGACACAGACAAAGCGATGGACAAAGACAGACAGGGAAAGAGACAGGAAAAGCGACGGGAAGACAGACGGGGAAAGAGACAGACCTGAGAAAGACACAGACCTGGAAAGAGACCGATGGGGACAGAAACAGAGAAATAGAGACAGACAAAGAAAGAGACAGACAGAGACAAGCAGAAAGGGAATGAGACAGACCTTGAAAGAGATAGACCTGGAAAGAGACAGATGGGGAAAGAGACAGACGGGAAAAGAGACAGACGAGGAAAGAGACAGACAGGGAAAGAGACAGACCTGGAAAGAGACAGACCTGGAAAGAGACAGATGGAGAAAGAGACAGATGGAGAAAGAAACAGACCTGGAAAGAGATAGACCTGGAAAGAGATAGACCTGGAAAGAGATAGACCTGGAAAGAGATAGACCTGGAAAGCGACAGATGGGGAAAGAGACAGACTTGGAAAGAGAGAGATGGGGAAAGAGACAGATGGGGAAAGAGACCAACCTTGAAAGAGACAGAACTTGAAAGAGACAGGCCTGGAAAGAGATAGACCTGGAAAGAGACAGACCTGGAAAGAGACAGACCTGGAAAGAGACAGATGGGGAAAGAGACAGACCTGGAAAGAGACAGACCTGGAAAGAGACAGATGGGGAAAGAGACAGACAGAGAGACAGACAAAAACAAACTGGGAAAGAGACAGACGGGGAAAGAGAGAGACAGGCAGACACAGAGATAGAGACAGACTGATACAAAGACAGACAGAGAGATAGAAACAGACAGAGACATGGACACAGACAGAGAAGGAAAGAGACAGACAGCGACACACAGCCAGAGACTGGAAGAGAGACAGAGAGACAGTTACTATCCCGGGCAAAACCCGGGTACTACAGCTAGTGACTTATATAAAAGGCAAAATAAAAAGACAAAAAAAACCACCTCCTCCCCCCTTACCTCATTTACTCCATCTTTAAGCATTTTTCCAGAAGACCCTCAAAGAACATCTAGGGGGCAGGAAAATCACTGAAATGGATGGAAGCAGCACTGAAATAGAATGGAAATAGCATGGGGAAGATGACTGGACACATCTCTGACTGCTGATAACAATGTTATCAAGAGTATTACGCCACTTTTAGGGACTGACAATAAAACATTCCCAACTGAAGATTATATGGATCTATCAGGAAAAAATATTAGGAAATATTCTTTCCTTTATAAAGACTTGAATATAAGGAAAATTTAGCTAGAGAGAAAAACCACCTTCTCCAGCCCTTACACTGAGTTTGCACGTAGCGTTTTTGCTGCGTTTTGCACTCTCATTGCTTTCAATGGTGAAAAATGTGGAAAAAACACTGAAAGCATTGGCATGCTCCTATTTTTTCAAAAATGCAGCATTTTTCCATTTCAGTGAGGAAAAAAAGGAATCGTGTGCAGAGATTTCTCAATATTTCTTTTTTCGCATTTGTAAGGAGTGCAAGGCCTATCAAAAATTGAAAGGAGGGATTACAATACACCCTGGAATACACGTAGAGGATGGCCTCAGAAAGCATTTTTTAACCATGTGGAAGGAGTGGGATTCTTAAACTGGTAAAGCATATGCACTATGTACAAGCGCTACTAGATTTTATAAGCGGCAACTCCAATATACACTGGAACACACGTAGGGTAGGGCCTCAGAAAACTAACATTTAGAAGAAGTGGGACTTCTGTGGCTAATAACAAGGAGTCCCGGAGACTACTATTCAGAGGCCAGGTGGCACAACAAGGACCTTCAGATATCCGACTCCGATTTTGCTCCAGCTAAGGTAGGCAGGAGTTCCTCCTGTGCCAGCTCAGGGCAACAGGCAGCCCCAAGTCTTCAAGCAGGAGTTTCCAACCTTTTTTTATCTCCTTGATGACCTTTGCCAATGAAGATTCATGAACCATGTGGGTGGAACTTTTACAACCCATTCCAGGGGAAAGAACACCACCAGTCATTTGTCCATTTATTCACACAAGAGGTGCATTTTGACTTTTCTCCCATTGTATGAATCCAAACTTATTTATGTTTTTTACACAAAGATGAGGCAAATCTGAGGTTCACTCCTCCCTTTTGCTTAAGTTGATTCCATTGGTGTTTAATGCCACTGGGGGCATAATAACGAATAGGGCATCTGCCTGTCAAATCAAAATGCTGACAGACTGACTGTTCTCAAAATGATCAAGGGATTGGCCCTAAATTCTCAAACCGAGTGGATGACATTAGCATAATATAAAGCTATTTTTCGTGTCATCCTCCACCATATCCACAAAGTCATCATGTGGCACTTGCTCATAATTGTTGAAGGGCCAGCAGCTGGCGGACTTCAATCAATTTGTAGAGGGTCAGCAGCTGCCCCTCACTCATAATTTTTAGAGGGCCAGCAGCCGGCCTTCATTCATAATATTTAAAGGGCTAGCAGCTGGCCCTCACTTAATTATTGGAGGGCCAGCAGGTGGCCCTCATATATGATTTTTAGAGTGTCAGCAGCTGGCCCTCACTGATAAGTTTTAGAAGGCTAGCAGGAGGGCCTCACTCAATTTTTAGAGGGCCAGCAGCCAACCCTCACTTAATTTTTAAATGGCCAGCAGCTGGCCCGTACTCATAATTTTTAGCATCAGCACTTGGCCCTCTGTAATTGTTCTTCAGCAGTCACTATTCTTCCTAGTGTGCCATCCCTGCTCTATGCCAGCACGTGTCCGATAACATTACCTCAACTAGGCAGTTACAGGAAAGTTCCAGTTAACCACCAATACATGGACAAGTGCTTGTGGCCAGGGATGCTACATATACCTGACAGCACACTAGGTGAACCTTGTGGAGGCCGGAACAGAGTCAAGCTCTGGGATAGCACGTGTCACGGGCGGGGAGGACGCCGCCGCTGCTGCGCTCTCGCTAACGCTCGGGTCCGGCACTGCTGCGGCTGCTGCTGCTCGGTGGCTCGAGCGGTGGGCCGGATCCGGGGACTCGAGCGGCGCTCCTCACCCGTGAGTGAAAGGGGTGGTTGGCTTGGGGGATTTAGTGACACCACCCACGGGTCGTGGTGAAAATGGGCACCACCGCTGCTGGTGACGGGGATCCTGGTAACGATGGTAGGGAGCAGCTGGGATGTTGTTTTCCCCCTCCGTGGGTAGGGGTCGGTGGTCCCGGGGCCCGGTGATGTGATGAGGAGGCTGGGTTGGTGAGGTGCAGGGTTGCAGGGACAGCGCGGCGCGGTGCCGGATGGCACGGGTGTACTCACTCAGTACGAAACGTACAAGGTCCTCGGTAAACCAAACGGCTGGATGGACGGGCCCCGCAGCCAGCTGCTGTGTCTCTCCCCGGACAGGTGATGGCGTCTGTCTTTCCCTGCACCTTGATGTTCTCGTCTGACTACTATGGATCCCCAACGGTAGTCCGCTCCCCGGTGTATGGGTACCGGAGGAGCCCGTTTGCCCGCAGGCGCTGGCCCTTGGGTCTCTAGCCTTAGGCGGTAGCTGTATAGCCTCACTGTGTGGGCGGTTGCCTTCAATCGGGACTTTTGCTGTTAGGAAACCCCTGGGGTTCCGGTCACATTCGGATTTGACTATTGTCGGCAGCTCCAAGCCTGGTCGGGGTCCGATGGCCGTGCCTGTGTGTGCTGGCTTCACTTCGCTCCCCGGTCGGTACCGGCGGGCCAACGCCCGACCCCAGTTCTACGGTTCCACGTTGCTTCACTACTCCTGCAGACGACCACCACCGTCTGCCAACCTTGCTGTCAGTGCCTGGGCCACAAACCCAGACACCCGAGTGCTCACTCCTCTCACTTCAAACTCCAAGCTCTGTCACTTTTCCCGCCTCCAGGCCTGTGAACTCCTCAGTGGGTGGGGCCAACTGCTTGGCTCCGCCCCACCTGGTGTGGACATCAGACACTGGAGGGAGGCAACAAGGGTTTTTGTTTGGCTGGTGTCCCTGTCTAATGGGGGTGGGGGTGTTTGTGTGTTATTTGTGACGACCTGGCTAGTCCAGGGCGCCACATTCCCCCTTGGTGAAATGCAGACCGTCCGCGGGCTGCCCGTCCATCACCAGTTTTATTTTTTTTTTTCAAAAGCTGTAAAAATATAAATTAACATGTAAACATTTCAAACATGTAAGCAATTTTTGTGAGGACACTTAAACGTTGCACATATAAAAACAAAACATTTTTAATAATGACGGACGGATGTCTTCCGCTCTCCCACCGAAGCAACCTAGCCCTGATGCTGCCCCTAAGAAGTGGGCAGCACCCCTTGACCCAAGTCCAGGTTCAGGCTGCCCGAGCGGGAACGGGTGCGGTGACTCGCACCCGGCTGTCACTTCAGGGGACCCCACGTCCTTGGGGGACCCCTGATCCCCCGGAGGATGGCCACCGGTCCTGGTGGTGGCCAGGCCCCAGCCTGCTCTGCTGCGGGCCCTTCCTCCAATCTGCCTCTCCGGAGGCGGCAACGGTTTCATCCCATGAATTTATTTACATGCCCACCAGTTCGTGGGTGGCCTGCCAGTTCTCGGCCATGTCCATGAGTAGTCTCTCATGCAGGTGGTAAACACATAGAGAGTCCCTCCGGGGACAACTTGCCGGCAACGGCCGGGATAATCACACAGATAATCAGATGAAGGTCACGGTTGATTAATGTCATTCAATCACATATTTACATACTTAACATATGACACCCCTAAATGGTAGTTTCCCTGTACCTAAGCGGGGGTTGGCCTAGGTTGGGGCGTGTGGACCTTCTTGGCCCAATGCTAACAGTGGAGGGCAAGGGGACAGAAGAGACAGTCAGCTCCTCTTCCCGTCTACTGTGTGGGGCCGGTGGAGACTCAGGGGGACTGGGTACAGGTGCAGCCCTGGGCACTGGTTCACTGGCGGTTATTTCCGTCTCCTTTTCCTCCACGGGTTGTGGGAACAATATTACCGGAATAAGCACCGCGCCATTCTGTGTAGGCCAGTCAGCTGGGAAATCACCCATTACTGTGTGGATCACCTCTTTCTCTTTCTCCCCGGTTGGTCTGGAGGTTGGAACTTCAGCTGCCACCTTCAACGGCGATGGGCACCTCTTTAGGTGGTCCCTGGACACCGTGGCTGAAGTCTTTCCCTGGTCACGACTAATCTGGTAGGCCTTCTCATCTTCCCATTCAGTGGGTTGTATGACATTCTGGTCATCAAGCTTATGGGTTCTTCTTTTTCGATTCAGCACTACATCTCCAGGTTTAAAGGGGCCAGCTGGAGCCCGCTTGTTGAAGTACTGTTCCTGCTGTTCCCGGCTCCGCCGAATGTCCCATCCAGCAGTCGAAGGGAGGGCTTCTGGAGCTTCCAAGCCCATTTCTAGGTCCAACGGCAACCGGCCTGGCCGAGCTCTCATCAAATATGCTGGTGTACATTTGGTAGAGCTAGAAGGAATGTTATTTTACATATCGACCAGGTCAAGCAGCTTTTCTGGCCACAGGTTCCGCTCTTCTAGCGGTAACGTCTTGAGGACCAGGACCAGATGGTTTATCTTTTCACACATGCCATTAGTCTGGGCATGGTAAGGCATGGTCCGAATCTTCTTGCAGCCGTACAACTGGCAGAATTCTTGAAACACCTCCGCTTCGGTAAGCACCCTCTCCGGGTACCCATGAGGTCGGCAGAAATAGGCCTGGAATTCTCTAGCGTCAGTACGGCCGGTCAGGTCCTTGACTGGGACAACCACCATGAATCTTGAATAGTGGTCTACAATAGTCAGGACGTAGGTGTACCCACTTCGGCTAGGGGTAGGCTTCACGTGGTCGAGGGTGACCAACTCCAGCGGCTGATGAGTGATGATTGGGCATAGAGGGGCCTTCTGGCTGGCCTCGTCCCTTCTTCTCAGTGCACAGGGACCACACTCTCGGCACCAGGCCTCCACAGACTCCCGCATCCCACTCCAATAGAACCGCTCTCTCAACAGCATCTCCATCTTTTTCCATCCAAAGTGCCCGGCACTGTCATGGTAAGCCCGTAGAACTGTGGGCACACTAGCCTGCAGAACCACCAGCTGACGAACCTTCTCATGGGTCTTCGGGTTGATCAGTTCATGATACAGTTTCCCCTGGTCCAGATGCAGCCGGGCTCGTTCTTTCCACAGCTGTTGGGCCTCAGGCGGAGCAGCAGGGTCCAGTCTAGTGGAACCTTGTTCAATCATGGTCTTGACCACTTTGACGGCAGTTGCATGATCTTGGGCTTCTTGCCATCCCTGACTGGGCAGCGGGTCCAGGTTCGCCTGCTGCTGCTTGACATACAACTGCTTGACTGGTGGCCGGTGAAATGCAGGCAGCTCAATTTCTTCGAGATCATCGCCCTCCGGCCTCTCCTCCGGTAGGTGGGGCATCCAGGATAGCGCGTCCGCATTGGTGTTCTTGCGGCCGGCTTGGTACTTGATCGTGAAGTCATAATTAGACAGCCTGGCCACCCACCGCTGCTCCAACGCACCCAGCTTGGCCGTGACCAGATGGGTTAACGGATTATTGTCCATATAGGCGGTGAATTTAGCGGCTGCGAGGTAATGGCGGAATCGCTCAGTAATGGCCCACACCAGTGCTAGGAACTCAAGCTTGAAGGAGCTGTAATTTTCAGGGTTCCTCTCCGTGGGCCGGAGTTTTCTGCTGGCGTAGGCGATCACTTTTTTCCTTCCGTTCTGGACCTGGGACAGGACGGCTCCCAAGCCTACATTACTGGCATCGGTTTAAAGGATGAATGGGAGATTATAGTCGGGGTATGCCAGGATTTCTTCCCCGGTCAAGGCTGTCTTCAGCTGGCGAAAGGACTCTTCGTGCTTCTCTTCCCATGCCAATGGGGTTCCAGAGGGCCTGCCACCCTTGGTCTGTCCCATGCAGAGGTCTTGCATTGGGGCGGCCATCTTCGTGTACCCCTTAATGAAGCGACGATAGTAGCCCACCAGGCCCTGGAACTGTCTCACCTCCCTCACCGTTGTCGGCCTCGGCCAGTCCTGAATGGCAGTGATCTTCTCAGGATCTGGGGCGACACCTTCCGCGCCCACCACGTGTCCGAGGTACTGCACACTGGGTTTCAGTAGGTGGCACTTAGAGGGCTTCAATTTCATCCCATATTTGGCTAGGGACGCGAATACTTCAGCCAGATGTTCCAGATGGGCCTCGTACGTCTGGGAGTACACGATCACATCATCCAGGTACAGTAGGACCGTTTCGAAGTTGAGATGTCCCAGGCAGCACTCCATGAGCCGTTGGAAGGTCCCAGGGGCATTGTACATCCCGAACGGCATGCTGTTAAACTCACAGAGTCCCATTGGAGTGGCGAATGCTGTCTTCTCACGGTCCTCTGGCATGACTGCCACCTGCCCGTACCCGCTAGTGAGGTCGAGGGTAGAGAAGAAGTTAGCAGTTCTCAGTGCAGCTAGCGACTCTTCGATACGGGGGAGAGGATAGGCATCTTTATGCGGGATCTGGTTGATCTTCCGGTAATCCACACACATTCTCATGGTGCCGTCCTTCTTCTTTACCAGCACCAGGGGGGCTGCCCAGGGACTACAACTATCCCGAATGACCCCCGCCTCCTTCATGTTCCTCAACATGTCTTTAGCGCATTGATAGTGTGCTGGCGGAATGGGCCTATACCTCTCTTTGATGGGTGGGTGTAGGCCTGTAGGGATATGGTGTTGAATCCCCTTAATCCTCCCGAAATCTAATGGGTGCTTGCTGAAAACCTGCTCATACTCTTGCACTACCCTGTATACCCCCTCTTTGTGATGCGTGGGTGTGGTTTCAGTACCTACGTGTAGTTCCTGGCACCACCCCTCTAACTGTGCGGAGGGTGTATGGTATCGGCAGGGGATTGAGATGGAGGAAGAAAGTACACAGGGTGATACTGCCTAGCCTAGCCCATCTTATCTTCTCAGTGAAGTTTGGGTGATAATGAGGAGGAGGAAGCTGAGTAGGAGAAGGAGATGGAGAATTGCCCTCCTGATATGGACAGAGAAGTCTTGCCTGTTGGGAGTCTGGCACACATGGCTGAATTTATTTCCTGCAGCTTTTTCCATGATCCTCACATCATACGCATTTTGACCAACACTGATAGCTGATTGTTCACCCTTCTCAACCCACACTACAAGGAGAACTTTTCTTCTCACTTTTTCTGAGGTAGCGAGGGCTAGTAAAATGGTGCAATACCAGAAGACCCTAGTTGAACAATTTGCACTAAAATTTCCTATCTGACAACGCTTGCTTCAAAGGTCATTGTGTGGCAAGAGCAATGTACTTAAAGCTGAACCTAAAAGGTGATTGAGCAGACAAACATGGAAATTAATACACCTGTTACACAAATAAAACCAAAGCATGGATAACACAAACTAAACACTCAAAGAAAAGGTGAATCTACTGTGGTCCAGCAAACAGAGAAGCAAAACACAGAGCACAGACTTTGAATCCAGACTCATGGCAGGGACGAGGCGGACAACTGTTCCCAAAAGCACCCATATAGTGCCAGGTTTAGGTGTTCCTTTTTTTCCAGTGTATTTCCATGCACCACTTCCCAGCCATAAAAAGATATACGGTTCATGACCTATTACTTTTCTTGTCCTCGTCCACCACATAAAAAGGGTCATCATGCGGCCCTCACTACAGATTTTAAGAAGGACATTAGGCTGCTCTCACTGATACATTTTGTAGGGCCATCAGGCAGGCCTCACTCAACTTTTGAGGAGAGCCATTGGATCAAATACTTAATTAACCTCTGGACATAGAGGACTGTGGGAAGTGTGTTCAATGAAATTGATTCTCTATAGATAAGCCAGTCTTCAGAGATATCCAAGATGGCCCTCGATGACATCAGAGACCTGCACATCAGCATAACCATGGATCTGGCCGATGTGTCATAGACCAGCCCATCAGTGTCACCATTGATCCGCCTGATGACATCATAGACCCACCCATCAGTATCACTTCAGATCCGCCCCGATGACGCCCACCAATTAGCCCATGGACTAACACATTGTTCAAGCCACTGACCAATGAACACATCCGGTTATGTCCACTATAGGGCCGACCATGCCTCTTTTCCTAGGTTATATATGTCCATGTACTTGGAATAAATCAGTCTGTTTTGGGCCAACCTCTGATCGAGGAAAGATAAACATCCGACTGTGTGTGTCTGATGTAATTTTTCAAGCATGCACTTGATCCTCATTAATTAGGTCAGGCAGCAGGCAACACATGAACCTTTGTAAGATTTCACCCTAACACAACTAACAAAGCTTTGAGGAATCAACCAAGATGTTGAGCGGGTATGACACCACAATCAGTGTAACCATTCTGCTTCTGGGTCTACTCAAACGCACGCTACTCACAATTATAGAAGAAGCTTTGCATGTGGACCTTGTGGAGAAAGTACACAGGGTGCTACATGCTTGCATATTCTGACTGCTTGGCTTGGAAATGTTGCCTTTTAGGCTTGTGGACTTTGAGGCTTTCCGCAACTTGATGGCTGCGGCCATCCTGTGATACTTAGTCCCCAGCCTCCAAAATAGTTTTTTTGTTTTAGACTGCAGCAACAAGAACTACAGTAGGCTAGAACAAGGCTAGAATCCCTCTGTACATAGCTATTATACCCTATTCCTTCTGTACCAGCTTGGCCTATGCTAAAAGCAGAAAAGAGACATATTATAGACTAGAACAGTCATGGCGAACCTTTTACAGGCCGAATGCCCAAACTGTAGCCCTAAACCCAATTTTTTTTACGAAGTGCCAACCAATCCTATTATGTAAATAATTGATTGTAACCTTACCTTTGCAGTCTTCTCTTCTCTTCAGCAGGGGGCATCACGCTCATGCATGCTTACCACACATTGAAGCTGAGCCCTTTCCAGACACAGCAGTTGGATTGATCTTTCTGGAAAAAAATTGCAGCATATTAGACAGAGATTTTAGCATGGAATGCAATCAGATTTCACCCTGTAATCCACATCTACATTTCAAAGTCTGAACATCCTGAAATCCCATAAAGATGTGCGAGTTGCAACCCTCCCCTTTCATTGTGTAGTTCTGTCCCCCTTCTTGGGCCACTTCCTGGTAAACATGTCCCCCATCCGGATATATATTTCCTACATTCTGGTATATTTGTCCCCATCATGGCCCCATCCTGGTAAATGTACTCCATCCCAGCATATTCCCCATCCTGGTAAATGTTCCTCCATCCCAGCATGTACCCCATTCCTGGTAAATGTCCTCCACTCTGGTAAATGTACCCCATTCCTGGTAAATGTACCCCATCCTAGTAAATGTACCCCATCATTGTAAATGTATCATTTGCACCCAGCCTGCTGTCGTTCCAGGCACTATCACCCATTCACCCTGGTCTCCTATGACTTACCCCTGCCTCATCCCATCCTCTGGTATCTGCTATTCTAAGCCCATATTCTGCCAAGCACCAATATTTGCGCTTATCTGCCTTTTGATATACAGTTAGGTCCAGAAATATTTGGACAGTGACACAATTTTCGCGAGTTGGGCTCTGCATGCCACCACATTGGATTTGAAATGAAATCTCAACAACAGAATTCAAGTGCAGATTGTAACGTTTAATTTGAAGGTTTGAACAAAAATATCTGATAGAAATTGTAGGAATTGTACACATTTCTTTACAAACACTCCACATTTTAGGAGGTCAAAAGTAATTGGACAAATAAACCAAACCCAAACAAAATATTTTTATTTTCACTATTTTGTTGCGAATCCTTTGGAGGCAATCACTGCCTTAAGTCTGGAACCCATGGACATCACCAAACGCTGGGTTTCCTCCTTCTTAATGCTTTGCCAGGCCTTTACAGCCGCAGCCTTCAGGTCTTGCTTGTTTGTGGGTCTTTCCGTCTTAAGTCTGGATTTGAGCAAGTGAAATGCATGCTCAATTGGGTTAAGATCTGGTGATTGACTTGGCCATTGCAGAATGTTCCACTTTTTTGCACTCATGAACTCCTGGGTAGCTTTGGCTGTATGCTTGGGGTCATTGTCCATCTGTACTATGAAGCGCCGTCCGATCAACTTTGCGGCATTTGGCTGAATCTGGGCTGAAAGTATATCCCGGTACACTTCAGAATTCATCCGGCTACTCTTGTCTGCTGTTATGTCATCAATAAACACAAGTGACCCAGTGCCATTGAAAGCCATGCATCCCCATGCCATCACGTTGCCTCCACCATGTTTTACAGAGGATGTGGTGTGCCTTGGATCATGTGCCGTTCCCTTTCTTCTCCAAACTTTTTTCTTCCCATCATTCTGGTACAGGTTGATCTTTGTCTCATCTGTCCATAGAATACTTTTCCAGAACTGAGCTGGCTTCATGAAGTGTTTTTCAGCAAATGTAACTCTGGCCTGTCTATTTTTGGAATTGATGAATGGTTTGCATCTAGATGTGAACCCTTTGTATTTACTTTCATGGAGTCCTCTCTTTACTGTTGACTTAGAGACAGATACACCTACTTCACTGAGAGTGTTCTGGACTTCAGTTGATGTTGTGAACGGGTTCTTCTTCACCAAAGAAAGTATGCGGCGATCATCCACCACTGTTGTCATCCGTGGACGCCCAGGCCTTTTTGAGTTCCCAAGCTCACCAGTCAATTTCTTTTTTCTCAGAATGTACCCGACTGTTGATTTTGCTACTCCAAGCATGTCTGCTATCTCTCTGATGGATTTTTTCTTTTTTTTCAGCCTCAGGATGTTCTGCTTCACCTCAATTGAGAGTTCCTTAGACCACATGTTGTCTGGTCACAGCAACAGCTTCCAAATGCAAAACCACACACCTGTAATCAACCCCAGACCTTTTAACTACTTCATTGATTACAGGTTAACGAGGGAGGCGCCTTCCGAGTTAATTGCAGCCCTTAGAGTCCCTTGTCCAATTACTTTTGGTCCCTTGAAAAAGACGAGGCTATGCATTACAGAACTATGATTCCTAAACCCTTTCTCCGATTTGGATGTGAAAACTCTCATATTGCAGCTGGGAGTGTGCACTTTCAGCCCATATTATATATATAATTGTATTTCTGAACATGTTTTTGTAAACAGCTAAAATAACAAAACTTGTGTCACTGTCCAAATATTTCTGGACCTAACTGTATATGCCTTGAAAAAGGCTCAAATGTGAGCCAAAACGTTGGCATTTTTGTTGACTCCGTTTGCAGAATATGAAAATAAAATATTCTTCAATATCATATTGCAATAGTTCTTCCTATGCGTGCCAGAAATATTAGTAATATGTTATACATTTTTTCTGAGCACAAACGTATTACATGGTTGTAGCAGAGCTTCTCCCTTCATAATGTTGATGATTATGGCTTACAGCCAATGAAAACCCAAAAGTCATTATCTCAGAAAATTAGAATAATATATAAGACCAACTGAAAAAATGATTTTAAACTCAGAAATGTAGTCCTACTGAAAAGTATGTACAGTAAATGCACTCAATACTTAGTCGGGGCTCCTTTTTCCATGAATTATTGCATCAATGCGGCATGGCATAGCAGCAATCAGCCTGTATCACTGCTAAGGTGTAAAGGAAGCCCATGTTGCTTAGATAGCAGCCTACAGCTCGTCTGCATTGTTGGGTCTAGTGTCTCTCATCTTCCTCTTGACAATACCCCATAGATTCTCTATGAGGTTTAGGTCACATGAGTTTTCTGGCCAATCAAGCACAGTGATACTGTGGTTAGTAAACCAGGTATTGGTACTTTTAGCAGTGTGGACAGGTGCCAAGTTCTGCTGGAAAATGAAATTTCCATCTCCAAAAAGTTCATCATCAGAGGGAAGCAGGAAGTGCTCTAAAATCTCCTGGTAGACAGCTGTGCTGACTTTGGTCTTGATAAAACACAGTGGACCTACACCAGCAGATGACATGGCTCCCAAACCATTACTGATTGTGGAAACTTCACACTAGACCTTAAGCAGCTTGGATTGTGGCCTCTCCACTCTTCCTCAAGACTCTGGGACCTTGATTTCCAAATGAAATGCAAAATTTACTTTCAACTGAAAACAACACCTTGGACCACTGAGCAACAGTCCAGTTCTTTTTCTTCTCAGCCCAGGTATGACACTTCTAGCATTGTCTATTGTCATGAGTGGCTTCATACAAGGAATGGGACAATTGTAGTCCATGTCCTGGATTTGTCTTTGTGTGGTGGCTCTTGAAGCACTGACTCCAGCAGCAGTCCACTCCTTGTGAATCTCCCCCAAATTTTTGAATAGCCTTTTCTTAACAATCCTATCAAGGCTGCGGTTATCACTGTGGCTTGTGCACCTTTTTCTACCACACTTTTTCCTTCCACTCAACTTTCCATTAATATGCTTGGACACAAAACTCTATGAACAGCCAGCTTCTTTAGCAATGACCTTTTGTGGCTTACCGTCCTTGTGGAGTGTGTCAATGACTTCTAAACATCTGTCAAGTCAGCAGTCTTTCCCATGATTGTGTAGCATACTGAACCAGACTAAGGAACCATTTTAAACGCTCAAAAAGCCTTTGCAGGTGTTTTCTGGTAATTATTCTAATTTCCTGAGATAGTAACTTTTGGGTTTTCATTGGCTGTAAGCCATAATCAACAACGTTAACAGAAATAAACACTTGAAATAAAACACTCTTTTTGTAATGACTCTATATAATATATGTGTTTCACTTTTTGTATTGAATTACTGTAATACATTATTGAGATGCACTTGTATATCGGTTTAGATATCGAGGGTTAATTTTTGGCCGCTATTCAAGGGTAGTAAAAATTTGTTATCTGGGAAGGAAGAGGGGACATAGCTTTAGAGGAGCAAAGTAAAATGTGAGTGCAGACAGTGTCCTCATTTGTTGAAGAATAGTGCCTTATATGAAAAAGAAGGAAAAGAGGAATCAAGTTGTGTTGAAAAGCTTCCCACCCTCCCATCCCCATTTGTCTGGGAAATATGTTGGGAAACAATGGGGAAGGTGTTATCCTTGTTTAATTGCCTTGGTCAGAGTCAGCTGATTTGTTAAGGCAATGGGCAGGAATGGGGTCTTAAGCTGGTGTCACACACAGCGACAACGACAACGACGTCGCTGCTACGTCACCATTTTCTGTGACGTTGCAGCGACGTCCCGTCGCTGTCGCTGTGTGTGACATCCAGCAACGACCTGGCCCCTGCTGTGAGGTCGCCGGTCGTTGCTGAATGTCCAGCTTCATTTTTTGGTCGTCACTCTCCCGCTGTGACACACACATCGCTGTGTGTGACAGCGAGAGAGCGACGAAATGAAGCGAGCAGGAGCCGGCACTGGCAGCTGCGGTAAGCTGTAACCAGCGTAAACATCGGGTAACCAAGGGAAGACCTTTCCCTGGTTACCCGATGTTTACGCTGGTTACCAGCCTCCGCTCTTGCTGCCAGTGCCGGCTCCTGCACTGTGACATGTGGCTGCAGTATGCATCGGGTAATTAACCCGATGTATACTGTAGCAAGGAGAGCAAGGAGCCAGCGCTAAGCAGTGCGCGCGGCTCCCTGCTCTCTGAACTGTGACATGTAGCTGCAGCACACATCGGGTTAATTAACCCGATGTGTGCTGCAGGAGAGCAAGGAGCCAGCGCTAAGCGCGGCTCCCTGCTCTCTGCACATGTAGCACAGCGACGTTATGATCGCTGCTTCTGCTGTGTTTGACAGCTAAGCAGCGATCATAACAGCGACTTACAAGGTCGCTGTTACGTCACCGAAAATGGTGACGTAACAGCGACGTCGTTGTCGCTGTCGTTTAGTGTGAACCCAGCTTTAGACGAAGGCATATGATAGAATAGGCAAGGGGATCCATTGTAGGCATGGAACTTCCTTTTCAAGTTTAAAAGTTGAATTTGGGTTCTCTACAAGGGAGCAACACTAAAGCTAATGTATCCTCAAGTTGGGCAGCATGACTGGGTGAGAATGGAGGAGCTACTGCAGGAACTTATAAGAGGATGGTATGGCCTTTTAACACCCCTTACTAGAGTTGAGCGCGGTTCGCGGTTCGAGGTTCTCCAGTTCTAGGCTCGAGTGATTTTGGGGCCTGTTCTAGATCGAACTAGAACTCGAGCTTTTTGCAAAAGCTCTATAGTTCTAGAAACGTTCGACAACGGTTCTAGCAGCAAAAAAACAGCTAATTCCTAGCTGGCTTTCCGCTGTAATAGTGTAAGTCACTCTGTGACTCACACTATTATGACATTTTAGTGTATAGTGTGCGGGAACAGCGCCTTCAGATCACTGCTGTTTCTATAATGGCGATCGCCATTTTTTTTTTTTATCCTTGTCTTCCTTCCCTAAGCGTGCGCGTCTTGTGGGGCGGGCCAGCATGTCAGCCAATCCCAGACACACACACAGCTAAGTGGACTTTTAGCCAGAGAATCAACGGCATGTGTGATAGGATGTCCATGTCACATGTCCCTGCATTATAAAACCGGACATTTTCCTCCAGGACGCCATTATCTCTTCTGCGTCTTTGGTGTCAGACATCACTGTCGCAGCTCCGTCCTGAGTCCTATCGCTGATACAGCTGTATGCGCTCCATACACAGCACTAGACAGCTTAGGGAGAGCACTTTCTATCAGTCCTTTTAAGGGCTCAAACCGGCAGGGTCAGAGCCATAGGTCACAGGTCCTGAAAACAGCGACAGCGTCTGTGTAGCAAAGGTCAGGGATTTCCTCCCTGCATTTCCCTATTAGGAGGGAATAGAAAGGCAGGCTTCCTTTCCTCTACCCAGAGCCCCACAATCCTGGCACTGTACCCTCCTGTCCTCTGCACACTCCAACTCATTATAACTAAGCCATTATACTAGCAAACACTCAGTGTACCTAGTGGCATCCTAAACGAGGCTATTGGACTTTGCTATAGTCCCAGTAGTGCAAAGACATTTGCAGCACCTCTGCTTGCATTGCACACTCCAACTCATGATAACTAAGCCATTATACTAGCAAACACTCAGTGTACCTAGTGGCATCCTAAATGTGGCTATTGGACTTTGCTATAGTCCCACCAGTGCAAAGACATTTGCAGCACCTCTGCCTGCATTGCACACTCCAACTCATGATAACTAAGCCATTATACTAGCAAACACTCAGTGTACCTAGTGGCATCCTAAACGTGGCTATTGGACTTTGCTATAGTCCCAATAGTGCGAAGATATTTGCAGCACCTCTGCCTGCATTGCACACTCCAACTCATTATAACTAAGCCATTACACTAGCAAACACTCAGTGTACCTAGTGGCATCCTAAACGTGGCTATTGGACTTTGCTATAGTCCCACTAGTGCAAAGACATTTGCAGCACCTCTGCCTGCATTGCACACTCCAACTCTTGATAACTAAGCCATTATACTAGCAAACACTCAGTGTACCTAGTGGCATCCTAAACGTGGCTATTGGACTTTGCTATAGTCCCACTAGTGCAGAGAAATTTGCAGCACCTCTGCCTGCATTGCACACTCCAACTCATGATAACTAAGCCATTATACTAGCAAACACTCAGTGTACCTAGTGGCATCCTACACGTGGCTATTGGACTTTGCTATAGTCCCACTAGTGCAAAGACATTTGCAGCACCTCTGCCTGCATTGCACACTCCAACTCATGATAACTAAGCCATTATACTAGCAAACACTCAGTGTACCTAGTGGCATCCTAAACGTGGCTATTGGACTTTGCTATAGTCCCACTAGTGCAAAGACATTTGCAGCACCTCTGCCTGCATTGCACACTCCAACTCATGATAACTAAGCCATTATACTAGCAAACACTCAGTGTACCTAGTGGCATCCTAAACGTGGCTATTGGACTTTGCTATAGTCCCACTAGTGCAAAGACATTTGCAGCACCTCTGCCTGCATTGCACACTCCAACTCATGATAACTAAGCCATTATACTAGCAAACACTCAGTGTACCTAGTGGCATCCTAAACGTGGCTATTGGACTTTGCTATAGTCCCAGTAGTGCAAAGACATTTGCAGCACCTCTGCCTGCATTGCACACTCCAACTCATGATAACTAAGCCATTATACTAGCAAACACTCAGTGTACCTAGTGGCATCCTAAACGTGGCTATTGGACTTTGCTATAGTCCCACTAGTGCAAAGACATTTGCAGCACCTCTGCCTGCATTGCACACTCCAACTCATGATAACTAAGCCATTATACTAGCAAACACTCAGTGTACCTAGTGGCATCCTAAACGTGGCTATTGGACTTTGCTATAGTCCCAATAGTGCGAAGACATTTGCAGCACCTCTGCCTGCATTGCACACTCCAACTCATTATAACTAAGCCATTACACTAGCAAACACTCAGTGTACCTAGTGGCATCCTAAACGTGGCTATTGGACTTTGCTATAGTCCCACTAGTGCAAAGACATTTGCAGCACCTCTGCCTGCATTGCACACTCCAACTCTTGATAACTAAGCCATTATACTAGCAAACACTCAGTGTACCTAGTGGCATCCTAAACGTGGCTATTGGACTTTGCTATAGTCCCACTAGTGCAGAGAAATTTGCAGCACCTCTGCCTGCATTGCACACTCCAACTCATGATAACTAAGCCATTATACTAGCAAACACTCAGTGTACCTAGTGGCATCCTAAACGTGGCTATTGGACTTTGCTATAGTCCCACTAGTGCAAAGACATTTGCAGCACCTCTGCCTGCATTGCACACTCCAACTCATGATAACTAAGCCATTATACTAGCAAACACTCAGTGTACCTAGTGGCATCCTAAACGTGGCTATTGGACTTTGCTATAGTCCCACTAGTGCAAAGACATTTGCAGCACCTCTGCCTGCATTGCACACTCCAACTCATGATAACTAAGCCATTATACTAGCAAACACTCAGTGTACCTAGTGGCATCCTAAACGTGGCTATTGGACTTTGCTATAGTCCCACTAGTGCAAAGACATTTGCAGCACCTCTGCCTGCATTGCACACTCCAACTCATGATAACTAAGCCATTATACTAGCAAACACTCAGTGTACCTAGTGGCATCCTAAACGTGGCTATTGGACTTTGCTATAGTCCCACTAGTGCAAAGACATTTGCAGCACCTCTGCCTGCATTGCACACTCCAACTCATGATAACTAAGCCATTGTACTAGCAAACACTCAGTGTACCTAGTGGCATCCTAAACGTGGCTATTGGACTTTGCTATAGTTCCACTAGTGCAAAGACATTTGCAGCACCTCTGCCTGCATTGCACACTCCAACTCATGATAACTAAGCCATTATACTAGCAAACACTCAGTGTACCTAGTGGCATCCTAAACGTGGCTATTGGACTTTGCTATAGTCCCACTAGTGCAAAGACATTTGCAGCACCTCTGCCTGCATTGCACACTCCAACTCATGATAACTAAGCCATTATACTAGCAAACACTCAGTGTACCTAGTGGCATCCTAAACGTGGCTATTGGACTTTGCTATAGTCCCAATAGTGCAAAGACATTTGCAGCACCTCTGCCTGCATTGCACACTCCAACTCATTATAACTAAGCCATTACACTAGCAAACACTCAGTGTACCTAGTGGCATCCTAAACGTGGCTATTGGACTTTGCTATAGTCCCACTAGTGCAAAGACATTTGCAGCACCTCTGCCTGCATTGCACACTCCAACTCTTGATAACTAAGCCATTATACTAGCAAACACTCAGTGTACCTAGTGGCATCCTAAACGTGGCTATTGGAGTTTGCTATAGTCCCACTAGTGCAAAGAAATTTGCAGCACCTCTGCCTGCATTGCACACTCCAACTCATGATAACTAAGCCATTATACTAGCAAACACTCAGTGTACCTAGTGGCATCCTAAACGTGGCTATTGGACTTTGCTATAGTCCCACTAGTGCAAAGACATTTGCAGCACCTCTGCCTGCATTGCACACTCCAACTCATGATAACTAAGCCATTATACTAGCAAACACTCAGTGTACCTAGTGGCATCCTAAACGTGGCTATTGGACTTTGCTATAGTCCCACTAGTGCAAAGACATTTGCAGCACCTCTGCCTGCATTGCACACTCCAACTCATGATAACTAAGCCATTATACTAGCAAACACTCAGTGTACCTAGTGGCATCCTAAACGTGGCTATTGGACTTTGCTATAGTCCCACTAGTGCAAAGACATTTGCAGCACCTCTGCCTGCATTGCACACTCCAACTCATGATAACTAAGCCATTGTACTAGCAAACACTCAGTGTACCTAGTGGCATCCTAAACGTGGCTATTGGACTTTGCTATAGTTCCACTAGTGCAAAGACATTTGCAGCACCTCTGCCTGCATTGCACACTCCAACTCATGATAACTAAGCCATTATACTAGCAAACACTCAGTGTACCTAGTGGCATCCTAAACGTGGCTATTGGACTTTGCTATAGTCCCACTAGTGCAAAGACATTTGCAGCACCTCTGCCTGCATTGCACACTCCAACTCATGATAACTAAGCCATTATACTAGCAAACACTCAGTGTACCTAGTGGCATCCTAAACGTGGCTATTGGACTTTGCTATAGTCCCAATAGTGCAAAGACATTTGCAGCACCTCTGCCTGCATTGCACACTCCAACTCATTATAACTAAGCCATTACACTAGCAAACACTCAGTGTACCTAGTGGCATCCTAAACGTGGCTATTGGACTTTGCTATAGTCCCACTAGTGCAAAGACATTTGCAGCACCTCTGCCTGCATTGCACACTCCAACTCTTGATAACTAAGCCATTATACTAGCAAACACTCAGTGTACCTAGTGGCATCCTAAACGTGGCTATTGGAGTTTGCTATAGTCCCACTAGTGCAAAGAAATTTGCAGCACCTCTGCCTGCATTGCACACTCCAACTCATGATAACTAAGCCATTATACTAGCAAACACTCAGTGTACCTAGTGGCATCCTAAACGTGGCTATTGGACTTTGCTATAGTCCCACTAGTGCAAAGACATTTGCAGCACCTCTGCCTGCATTGCACACTCCAACTCATGATAACTAAGCCATTATACTAGCAAACACTCAGTGTACCTAGTGGCATCCTAAACGTGGCTATTGGACTTTTCTATAGTCCCAGTAGTGCAAAGACATTTGCAGCACCTCTGCCTGCATTGCACACTCCAACTCATGATAACTAAGCCATTATACTAGCAAACACTCAGTGTACCTAGTGGCATCCTAAACGTGGCTATTGGACTTTGCTATAGTCCCACTAGTGCAAAGACATTTGCAGCACCTCTGCCTGCATTGCACACTCCAACTCATGATAACTAAGCCATTATACTAGCAAACACTCAGTGTACCTACTGGCATCCTAAACGTGGCTATTGGACTTTGCTATAGTCCCACTAGTGCAAAGACATTTGCAGCAACTCTGCCTGCATTGCACACTCCAACTCATGATAACTAAGCCATTATACTAGCAAACACTCAGTGTACCTAGTGGCATCCTAAACGTGGCTAATGGACTTTGCTATAGTCCCACTAGTGCAAAGACATTTGCAGCACCTCTGCCTGCATTGCACACTCCAACTCATGATAACTAAGCCATTATACTAGCAAACACTCAGTGTACTTAGTGGCATCCTAAACGTGGCTATTGGACTTTGCTATAGTCCCACTAGTGCAAAGACATTTGCAGCACCTCTGCCTGCATTGCACACTCCAACTCATTATAACTAAGCCATTACACTAGCAAACACTCAGTGTACCTAGTGGCATCCTAAACGTGGCTATTGGACTTTACTATAGTCCCACTAGTGCAAAGACATTTGCAGCACCTCTGCCTGCATTGCACACTCCAACTCATGATCACTAAGCCATTATACTAGCAATTTTTGCTGCCAGTTTAAGGGCCGTAGTTGCATTGTCAGGGATATTTATTCTTTATTATTCTGCTGTTAATAAAGCTAGACCACCACTGCAATCTACACCACCTCTCAATTTTTACTACCACATTTTCAGTCCACAATCTTGTCGCAATCAACATGAGTGGCAAAATGACAGATGCTGGTGGAAAGGGGAAGAGGAGTGGTGGAAAAGGCAAAAAAGGTTTTGTCCGTGGGGAAGGTGGCAAAGCTCCATTATCATCTGCTGAAGATAGACCATCTACCAGCAAAAGTAAGATGTCTACTACTTACCGTGGACAATCCGATGTGCTCCCTTTTTTACGGACACGAACAACAGGAACAAAGGTAGATGATGGCCAAAAAAGGAAAATGCTTGAATGGATCTCAAGTGGTCCAACAAGTGCCCTCTCAGCCACTTCAAGTACCGCATCCAAAAAACACCAGTCCTCTGAGTTGTCATCCCAATCAAACTTGATTTCTCCCAGCTCTGAAGTCTCCATCAGCCCTGCACAGTATGGTGGAACTGAGATGGCTGAGTCTGCAGAGCTGTTCAGTCACACTATAGCCTGGGAATCAGAGGTCTGCTCCCAAGCTACAGTGAGTACAGAACAGGAAATGGTCTGCAGTGATGCCCAGAACCTTTGTGACTCTGATTCAGGCCGTGAGGACCAAGTTTCGGAGCATAATGTTGACCCTTTGTCACAAACTGTAACACCTGTGGTTATAGACAATGAGGAACATACTGATGAAGATGAGACTCAGATACCCGATTGGGATGACAACTTAAATATTCGGTCAGGGCAAGAAGAGGCTCGGTCTGAGGGGGAGGGGAGTGCAAACACAACAATTGATGATGAAGTTCTAGATCCCACCTACTGTCAACCCACAGTCAGGCACTCGAGGAGGTCAACAGAGGTGGTGGAGGAGGATGCAACTGATGACGAAGTTACCTTGCGCCTTCCTGGACAGAGTCGGAGTACTGTTAGCACGTCTACAACTGCATCCTCAGCCACCACTCTGCCTCTGAGCATTATTCGGGGTGGATCAACAGGTCGCATGGCCTCTAAGCCTTGCCTAGCCTGGTCCTTTTTTAACATAGAAAAAAATCGCCCAAATTATGTGATCTGTAAAATTTGTCATGGTTCTCTTAGTAGAGTTCAAAACCTCAGCAGTTTGACAACTTCTTCCATGAATCGTCACATGAATAAATATCATATGGCCCGGTGGGAAGCTCACCGTGCTGCAATGCGGCCTAGCGGAGCGAACCATCCACCGCCTGCCCCTTCCAGTGCATCCGTGCGCTCGTCATCTTCTAGGACTGTGGGGACAGCTGTCACACCTGTTTTTCCACCCACAACTTCCACCACTGTAACTGCAACAGGCAGTTTGCTTGGTAGGTCATCAGTTGTATTGGAATGGGAAACAAGTGAGTGTGTACAGCTCTCTCAGACATCGATAGCACCAACTTTGGATGAAGGCAACATCATGTCTCCGCCTGCACTTTCCTCACAAACCTGCATTTTTCCAGGGACACCCTACTCAACACCGTCTACACACAGCAGCCAGATCTCTGTCCCTCAGATGTGGACAAATAAAAGGCCATTTCCTGCGACCCATGACAAAGCTAAGAGGTTGACTCTATCCCTCTGTAAGCTGTTGGCTACCGAAATGCTGCCTTTCCGCCTAGTGGACACACAGGATTTTAGAGACCTTATGTCTGTCGCTGTGCCCCAGTACCAGATGCCTAGTCGCCACTACTTCTCTAAGAAAGGTGTGCCCGCGCTACACCAGCATGTCGCACACAACATCACTGCTTCCTTGAGAAACTCTGTGTGTGAACGGGTGCATTTCACCACCGATACTTGGACCAGTAAGCATGGACAGGGACGTTACATGTCGCTCATTGGGCACTGGGTAACTATGGTGATAGATGGTGAAGGGTCTGCTGCACAAGTCTTGCCGTCCCCACGACTTGTGTGTCAATCCTCTGTCTGTCCAAGTTCCGCCACTGCTTCTGCATCCTCCACCTCATCTGGGTCCTCCACCTCCGCCCCAAGCCTGCCTGGTCAGGCCACCAGCGTTCTCACTGCGCAGAAGGAATCACGCAACCCTCATTACTATGCTGGCAGCAGAGCGCAACGGCATCAGGCGGTCTTTAGCTTGACATGTCTTGGGAATAAGAGTCACACAGCTGAGGAGTTGTGGTCAGCTCTGCGGTCGAGTTTAATAAATGGTTGTCTCCACTCAACCTGCAGCCTGGTAAGGCCGTGTGCGACAATGCTGCAAACCTGGGTGCGGCCCTTCGCCTGGGCAAGGTGACACACGTACCTTGTATGGCTCACGTGTTGAACCTTGTCGTGCAGCAATTTTTAACACACTATCCCGGCCTAGATGGCCTTCTGAACAGGGCACGAAAACTGTCTGCTCACTTCCGCCGTTCAAGCGCCGCAGCTGAGCGACTTGCATCGCTCCAGAAGTCTTTCGGCCTGCCGGTTCATCGCCTGAAATGCGATGTGGCGACACGCTGGAATTCAACTCTCCACATGTTACAGCGACTGTGGCAGCACCGCCGTGCCCTGGTGCAATACGTCATGATGTATAGCCTGGGCCAACGAGATGCAGAGGTGGGGCAGATCACCCTGATGGAGTGGTCTCAGATCAAGGACCTATGCACCCTTCTGCACAGTTTCGACATGGCGACGAATATGTTTAGCGCTGACAATGCCATTATCAGCATGACGATTCCAGTCATTTACATGCTGGAGCACACGCTAAACACTATTCGGAGTCAGGGGGTGGGACAACAGGAAGGGGATGAACTACAGGAGGATTCATATGCGCAAGACACAACAACATCACCAAGGTCCAGACGTTCATCATCACCAAGGCGCCAGGCATGGGAGCATGGGGGACAGGGATCAACAAGGGCGCATGGTAGCAGGCGAGATGTTGAGGAAGGTGCAGGAGGACATGAAGAAATGGAGGACGAACTGTCCATGGACATGGAAGACTCAGCAGATGAGGGAGACCTTGGTCAAATTTCAGTTGAAAGAGGTTGGGGGGAGATGTCAGAGGAAGAAAGAACGGTTAGCACCTCTATGCCACAAACACAGCGTGGACTTGGTCCGCATGGCTGCGCAAGACACATGAGTGCCTTCTTGTTGCACTACCTCCAACATGACCCTCGTATTGTCAAAATTAGAAGTGATGATGACTACTGGCTTGCCACACTATTAGATCCCCGGTACAAGTCCAAATTTTGTGACATAATTCCAGCCATAGAAAGGGACACACGTATGCAGGACTATCAGCAGAAGCTGTTACTCGATCTTAGATACGCTTTTCCACCAAACAACCATGCAGGTGCAGGGAGTGAATCTCCCAGTTGTAACTTGACAAACATGGGACGGTCTCGTCATCTTCAACAGTCTACAAGTACCAGTAGGACCGTATCTGGTGCTGGTAACAGCAATTTTATGGAATCTTTTCATAATTTTTTTAGACCCTCCTTTGCAAGGCCACCAGAGACAACAAGTCTGACACATAGTCAACGGCTGGAGAGGATGATACAGGAGTATCTACAAATGAACATCGATGCCATGACTTTGCAAATGGAGCCTTGCTCATTTTGGGCTTCAAATCTAGAAAAATGGCCAGAGCTATCCAGTTACGCCTTGGAGATTTTGTCGTGTCCAGCTGCCAGCGTTGTCTCTGAACGTGTCTTCAGTGCTGCTGGGTGTGTGCTGACAGATAAGCGCACGCGTCTGTCCAGTGACAATGTGGACAGACTGACGTTCATCAAAATGAACAAGTCATGGATCCAGAAGGAATTTACTACCCCTGTGTCATCCTGGGGAGAGTAAATGCTTGTGAATTTGGAATGTGCTTGTTGCAAATCTAGCTGTGAAGTGTACAACTAGGGCACAAGTGCTGCCACTGAAGGGGTGGGTGTGTGTGGGGCACAATTTTTGGAAAAAAGGGAGACTCCGCTTGGAGTAACCCTTGCTTGATGTGTTTTTAAAAGAAGCCAAGATGAACAGAGCTGGGATCAGGAAAGACTTTTCTACCTACCCCGGTGTCATCCTGGGGACGGATAAGAACGGCGTATTTTGGAATGTGCTTGATGCAAATCTAGCTGTGAAGTGTACAACTAGGGCACAAGTGCTGCCACTGAAGGGGTGGGTGTGTGTGGGGCACAATTTTTGGAAAAAAGGGAGACTCCGCTTGGAGTAACCCTTGCTTGATGTGTTTTTAAAAGAAGCCAAGATGAACAGAGCTGGGATCAGGAAAGACTTTGCTACCTACCCCGGTGTCATCCTGGGGACGGATAAGAACGGCGTATTTTGGAATGTGCTTGATGCAAATCTAGCTGTGAAGTGTACAACTAGGGCACAAGTGCTGCCACTGAAGGGGTGGGTGTGTGTGGGGCACAATTTTTGGAAAAAAGGGAGGCTCCGCTTGGACTAACCCTTGCTTGATGTGTTTTTAAAAGAAGCCAAGATGAACAGAGCTGGGATCAGGAAAGACTTTGCTACCTACCCCGGTGTCATCCTGGGGACGGTTAAGAATAGCGTATTTTTGAATGTGCTTGATGCAAATCTAGCTGTGAAGTGTACAACTAGTGCACAAGTGCTGCCACTGAATGGGTGGGTGTGTGGGGCACAATTTTTGGAAAAAAGGGAGGCTCCGCTTGGAGTAACCCTTGCTTGATGTGTTTTTAAAAGAAGCCAAGATGAACAGAGCTGGGATCAGGAAAGACTTTGCTACCTACCCCGGTGTCATCCTGGGGACGGATAAGAACGGCGTATTTTGGAATGTGCTTGATGAAAATCTAGCTGTGAAGTGTACAACTAGGGCACAAGTGCTGCCACTGAAGGGGTGGGTGTGTGTGGGGCACAATTTTTGGAAAAAAGGGAGACTCCGCTTGGAGTAACCCTTGCTTGATGTGTTTTTAAAAGAAGCCAAGATGAACAGAGCTGGGATCAGGAAAGACTTTGCTACCTACCCCGGTGTCATCCTGGGGACGGATAAGAACGGCGTATTTTGGAATGTGCTTGATGCAAATCTAGCTGTGAAGTGTACAACTAGGGCACAAGTGCTGCCACTGAAGGGGTGGGTGTGTGTGGGGCACAATTTTTGGAAAAAAGGGAGGCTCCGCTTGGAGTAACCCTTGCTTGATGTGTTTTTAAAAGAAGCCAAGATGAACAGAGCTGGGATCAGGAAAGACTTTGCTACCTACCCCGGTGTCATCCTGGGGACGGTTAAGAATAGCGTATTTTTGAATGTGCTTGATGCAAATCTAGCTGTGAAGTGTACAACTAGGGCACAACTGCTGCCACTGAATGGGTGGGTGTGTGGGGCACAATTTTTGGAAAAAAGGGAGACTCCGCTTGGAGTAACCCTTGCTTGATGTGTTTTTAAAAGAAGCCAAGATGAACAGAGCTGGGATCAGGAAAGACTTTGCTACCTACCCCGGTGTCATCCTGGGGACGGATAAGAACGGCGTATTTTGGAATGTGCTTGATGCAAATCTAGCTGTGAAGTGTACAACTAGGGCACAAGTGCTGCCACTGGAGGGGTGGGTGTGTGTGGGGCACAATTTTTGGAAAAAAGGGAGACTCCGCTTGGAGTAACCCTTGCTTACATTGTTTTTAAAAGAAGCCAAGATGAACAGAGCTGGGATCAGGAAAGACTTTGCTACCTACCCCGGTGTCATCCTGGGGACGGATAAGAATGGCGTATTTTGGAATGTGCTTGATGCAAATCTAGCTGTGAAGTGTACAACTAGGGCACAAGTGCTGCCACTGAAGGGGTGGGTGTGTGTGGGGTACATTTTTTGGAAAAAAGGGAGGCTCCGCTTGGAGTAACCCTTGCTTGATGTGTTTTTAAAAGAAGCCAAGATGAACAGAGCTGGGATCAGGAAAGACTTTGCTACCTACCCCGGTGTCATTCTGGGGACGGTTAAGAATAGCGTATTTTTGAATGTGCTTGATGCAAATCTAGCTGTGAAGTGTACAACTAGGGCACAAGTGCTGCCACTGAAGGGGTGGGTGTGTGTGGGCCACAATTTTTGGAAAAAAGGGAGACTCCGCTTGGAGTAACCCTTGCTTGATGTGTTTTTAAAAGAAGCCAAGATGAACAGAGCTGGGATCAGGAAAGACTTTGCTACCTACCCTGGTGTCATCCTGGGGACGGTTAAGAATAGCGTATTTTTGAATGTGCTTAATGCAAATCTAGCTGTGAAGTGTACAACTAGGGCACAAGTGCTGCCACTGAATGGGTGGGTGTGTGGGGCACAATTTTTGGAAAAAAGGGAGGCTCCGCTTGGAGTAACCCTTGCTTTATGTGTTTTTAAAAGAAGCCAAGATGAACAGAGCTGGGATCAGGAAAGACTTTGCTACCTACCCCGGTGTCATCCTGGGGACGGATAAGAACGGCGTATTTTGGAATGTGCTTGATGCAAATCTAGCTGTGAAGTGTACAACTAGGGCACAAGTGCTGCCACTGAAGGGGTGGGTGTGTGTGGGGCACAATTTTTGGAAAAAAGGGAGACTCCGCTTGGAGTAACCCTTGCTTGATGTGTTTTTAAAAGAAGCCAAGATGAACAGAGCTGGGATCAGGAAAGACTTTGCTACCTACCCCGGTGTCATCCTGGGGACGGTTAAGAATAGCGTATTTTTGAATGTGCTTGATGCAAATCTAGCTGTGAAGTGTACAACTAGTGCACAAGTGCTGCCACTGAATGGGTGGGTGTGTGGAGCACAATTTTTGGAAAAAAGGGAGGCTCCGCTTGGAGTAACCCTTGCTTGATGTGCTTTTAAAAGAAGCCAAGATGAACAGAGCTGGGATCAGGAAAGACTTTGCTACCTACCCCGGTGTCATCCTGGGGACGGATAAGAACGGCGTAGTTTGGAATGTGCTTGATGCAAATCTAGCTGTGAAGTGTACAACTAGGGCACAAGTGCTGCCACTGAAGGGGTGGGTGTGTGTGGGGCACAATTTTTGGAAAAAAGGGAGGCTCCGCTTGGAGTAACCCTTGCTTGATGTGTTTTTAAAAGAAGCCAAGATGAACAGAGCTGGGATCAGGAAAGACTTTGCTACCTACCCCGGTGTCATCCTGGGGACGGTTAAGAATAGCGTATTTTTGAATGTGCTTGATGCAAATCTAGCTGTGAAGTGTACAACTAGGGCCCAAGTGCTGCCACTGAATGGGTGGGTGTGTGGGGCACAATTTTTGGAAAAAAGGGAGGCTCCGCTTGGAGTAACCCTTGCTTGATGTGTTTTTAAAAGAAGCCAAGATGAACAGCGCTGGGATCAGGAAAGACTTTGCTACCTACCCCGGTGTCATCCTGGGGACGGATAAGAACGGCGTATTTTGGAATGTGCTTGATGCAAATCTAGCTGTGAAGTGTACAACTGGGGCACAAGTGCTGCCACTGAAGGGGTGGGTGTGTGTGGGGCACAATTTTTGGAAAAAAGGGAGACTCCGCTTGGAGTAACCCTTGCTTACATTGTTTTTAAAAGAAGCCAAGATGAACAAGTCATGGTTCAGCAAAGACTTTGCTACCTACCCCGGTGTCATCCTGGGGACGGTTAAGAATAGCGTATTTTTGAATGTGCTTGATGCAAATCTAGCTGTGAAGTGTACAACTAGGGCACAAGTGCTGCCACTGAAGGGGTGGGTGTGTGTGGGGCACAATTTTTGGAAAAAAGGGAGACTACGCTTGGAGTCACCTTGCGGTGTTTTACATGATTTTAGAAGGGCGTGCCATGCCTATATCTGTGTGTCCTCCTCTTTTTCCTTGTCCAGCTCTTTTGTTTTCGCATGAGTATATGTCCTTGTCACTTTCCCATGTGTTTGTGTTGTGTTGTGAGTTGTTTGTCACCTTTTGGACACCTTTGAGGGTGTTTTCTAGGTGTTTTTCTGTGTTTGTGATTGCCTGCCATTGTTTCCTATGCTGTTCGAGTTCGGTTCGTCGAACGTTCGACGAGCCGAACTCGAACGGGACCTCCGTTCGGCGAACCGAACCTCGAGCCGTACCGGGACCGGTTCGCTCATCTCTACCCCTTACTTAGATTGTTCATGCATTGCCATTTTCTGATGTGCTCATTTGATATGCAAATTGTTTTATGTGTCAACACTATTTTGATAATCTAAATTGATATGTTTTTCCAAGAGGTGCATACAATTTTTGGGGCCCATAGCAAAACTTATAATTAGCCTCACAACCTAAAAAAAAATTCAGATATTTGGTGGAGAAGGCGTCATATCTCACCAGTTTTCTACACCAGGACTAGACATATATTGCAGCACGCACACAGTTAGTATGCCCCTATAATAGCCCCTTAATGTCCTAACATGAAATCCCTTTCATGGCCATTATAGAATTTGATATTCTCAAAGATGCCCCACCCATGCAGATAGAGTATAATATCCCAACACTTGTCAGTACGATGGCTCCCACATTGTAAGATAGCCAACACAGTCTCATTCCCCCTACACAGTATGATGGCACCTAAGTATGATGCTTGGAGTCACACGGCCCCACAGTATGATGCTCCCACTCTGTAGGATAACCAACCCAGTATCATTGCCCCTACACAGTATGATGGCACCTAAGTATGAAGCTCCCACAGCCTCACAGTATGATGCTTCCACAGTTTCCACTCAGTTTGATGCATCTGCAGCCCTCACTCAGTGTGATGCTCCTGGACTAAACATGATGCTCTCATGGCAACAACTCAGTATGATGGTGTAGCGCCCCTGCGGTCATGCTACTAAGATCTGCAACCTGGTTCCTTGAGTCCTAGCTCTGGCTAAACCCGCACACACCTAAAACACTCACACAACCCTGAACCACAAGAGGGTTGGCCGTCCTATGGTGTAGAGCCTGTCCAGGAAGTGGAGGTTGCCTAGGAGGTGTAAATCCAACCCTCCTGTAGCTAGGTCCCTAGAGGGAAGGGGAGGGGTTGGTGAGTGAAGTGGAGGAAAAAATCAGACAAGTCCAGACAGAGATAGAGAGAGGAGAAGGAAGGAGGAGGATGCCCGGCTGGGTGTCAGGTCTGGGTGTGAGGCCTGAGGATCATCGCACGAGGCCCAGAGGAGAAGAAGCTGGCTGCGGGGTCTGCAGGGGACTCTGACAGAGCGATGCAAGAGAAGTGCATGGAGGGGGCCATGGCCAGGATACACAGACAGAGCCGGGACAAACGGAACCAGGAATCTGTCCCCAGCACCAGGGGAGTGTAGCCTGTGAGTAAAAATCATCAGTAAAGACTCCCTGTTTCACTCGGACTTTGCCTGTTTGGATTCCTTTTGGCCTGCATCTCATTCAGCACCACGGTAACCAGCAGTGTGTGTCTCTGTTTCCTGCATTGTGTACCTCATCCAACACCAAGAGGTCTCATAGCCTATTCCTGCACTATCCACCTCATCAAGCACATAGAGGACATTGGGGTTTACCCTACCTGCGGAGGGGGTTAACACACTCGCTGCTGATTCCATCAGCCCCAGTCCTTCATAAGCAGCAGCGGTGGCACCTATTCCCTTGCTGCACTACCGCAGGTGGCATCACGAACATTAATTTCATTATCCCTTGTAAATAGGGACCGGGCAACAGCCACCCGAAGTGACATTCCCGTTTGCAACCGCCCGGGACCGAGTACCCTCTTCCCTAGGTGACACAATGGCCCCCACTCAGACTGATGCCTCCAAAACCCCCACTCAGTAGTATAAACCTCTCTCAGTATGTAAATATGATACCCTGCCCCCCTTATTCCAAACCTTATCATGGTCCCCACAGCCCCCTACACAGTATGATGGCCCCTTATATGATGCTCCCACTGTCCCTTCCTCAGTATGAGAGTCCCTAAAGTCAGCCTCTCACTCAGTATGAAGGTCCCCAATTCCAGCCTTCCACTCAACATGTGGGTCCCCATAGCTACTGACATAAAAAAAACCTAGAATGCCACGCTGTTCCAGTCTGTGCAGTATTGGTACTAAGACGCTGCACTACATGCATGATGCGATGTAGTGACATCACCGCATGTGCAGCAAGGAGTCTCAGACCCACAGGCGCAGGCTGTAAGGGCTCCCTGGTCATTTTCCAATGCTGGAGAGGAGAAATGGGGTTAATGCCGCGCTGCTGCAATTTGTTCATTTTTCCTTTGTCCTGATGAAGGAGGCTCTGACCTCTGAAACACGTAGACCTGTAATATAAAGAATTGATTAAATCATCAGTCCATTACTTCGGCAGCAGCGCGGCATTAATCCCGTTTCTCCTCTCCAGCATTGAAGTTTAAGCTATCTGGGGCTGCGGCAGCCACCATTATCTCAGATTTGCATAGGGGTTGTGACTTCCACAACCTCTTTAGGTGAGTGTCTCTTTATGTAGATCTCCCTATAATATCTGGTAAGACCCTATTGGCTCTCTTTTTCCTTCAGCTTTCATTTGGTCATTTTCCAATGAAACACTACAAATATTCTTATGGCACATTATTTCAGCCAACATATACCTATCCACAGCATGGATGCTAAATATTACATTGGGGACATTTCCAATGTTTGACTTACTAGTATAGGTGGGAGGGTTTTTGCCTCTGACTCCGCTCCAAACCCTGCTGGAACATTCAATATCTCTGAGAGTAATAAAAACAGAGAAGGGGACCTAGTCTCAAGATAGCTTCATCCAAAAAGCATTCAGGTTAGACAGCTTGGAGTTGGAAAGTCTGAATAAAAATGATATGGACAAATGTCACTTGCCTAATAATTCTGCACACAGTGTACGTACGGTTGGACAGAGTTTTTAAAATGAAAAATAAATAGCCACATACTGTACATTTTAATATCCAGGGCATTTTCTGTAGAGGATCAACACAGATAGTGACAACATCCATTGCGGAATATCACTGTTATATCAAGAAATGCACTTATTATGCTGCGTCTGATGGCACCATTATATTTTGCAGTTATATGTGGATTACAGTAGGACACCATGAGAATTTATCACACAATCTTCATCTTCCACAAATGTAATATTTGTTTAGTAAAATCAATATGTCAAATTTAATAAATATCAGATTAACATCTGGTTATAAACTCCTGATTCCAGTAATGACATATTGTATCTTTAAGGCAACGATGCTTCACACAGTGTGAACAGTGTCTTTAAGCCCAACCATTAAATCTCATCTTATTTCTGTTGCGGCACCTTATGATGTTGGCACCTTTCAAATATATATTTTGCTACAATTTAACTTGTTATATCTTTTTTTTCTAAAAGCTAAGATGTCCAGATGCTTCTGTTAATGAAATGATCTTCTTGCAAGAGTGAATGGTATAAATTGGCTGTTAAACTCTTCCACTTTGTATCATTGATTTCTACACGTGTAATGGACGAGGTTGGAAGTGATTGGATTTTAGATAATTTGTAAATGAGGCTCGTATGATTTGGAAAGTCAGTGGCTGGTACCAGCTGCACCTGTGTCTGGCCATAGGCTGCCCAGAAATCCATTTGGTCTTTAATTAGCATGGACCATTCTGCTGGATTCATCTATGCTTAACGAAATGAGACAAATATTGGTGGAGGACGTCCAACATGCTGATCACAGAATGAGATGTTCAAAAAGCGTAAAAAGCAGCAAAACTTTTAGTCCCTCATTAATGTACTTATTTAGGGTATATTGTGATCAACATTCATTTTCCAATTCCTATTTTCTAATCTTATCCTAACTAATTATGTCTATATGCATTTTGCAGTTCTTAATTTCTGGATTTGTTCCATTTCGATACTAAAAAAAAGTAGAATAGGTAGCTAGATACTGGGCTTGGATTGTTCATGGAAAGTGGTATTGGTCGTATGACCATCATGCTTGACGGGCCTCTGTCAGACTTCAGGCAGACCAAGTTCTTTTGGATGTTGTAAATGATGATGGGGTAGACAGCACCTTCGAGTAGATAGCGACAGTTCTCCAAAGTTCTCTCTTTAGCACCAAAGACTCACGATTGCCGATCAAATAGTTGTATTCTGGCTTAGAAAAGAGCTTGGACAAGAAACTGTAGGTAACCATTTGCCTGGAGGAAAATTTCTGCATAAGAACTGCCCCGATCCCAGAGGAGGAAGCATCCACTTCTATAAAGAAGAATCACTTGTTGATTTCTGGTCTATGCAGCAAAGGAGCAGAAGAGAATGCCTGTTCAGGTCGCGCTCACATTAGTGGTATTTTGCCAGAAAGTTGGATCCGGCACAAATGCGTTTCAGCTCCATTAATTTCCTATTGAATCGGAGCAAAATGCGGTCGCGTGCGACGCACGCGATCGCATCTTGCCGCGATTCCATTGTAAATTAATGGAACTGAAATGCATTTGTGCCGGATCTGACTTTCTGGCAAAATTCCACTAATGTGAGCAGCGTTTTAGAAACAGAAATGCGTTCTCAGCCACCAATCTTCAGATTGGCACTCTTGAGGCCCATAGCAGAAATCGGAACGGTACGAGACAAGAAGTGTGGTATAAATTGGCGGTAATAGCAAATCCCAAAAACCAATGGATTGCCTTAATGCCATCCGGACAAGGCCATTTTAGAAGCGCAGACACACCTTCTCAGGATCCATTCTCAGTTTCATGTCAGAGATGATATATCCAAGAAAGGGAAGGGAGGTCTGCCCAAAGATGCACTTTGCAAACTTGTAAGGATACCGAAATACATAACAATATGTCCTAGTGCATTTGTACCATATATATAACACCTACAAATAAAATGCACAAGTGAAGTATAGAGAAATATAGAAATTTTATTGTAAGAAATATTAAAATATTAGCAGGAAAGTTATAACTGGTGAAAAAAATCCCACAAAGTACACGGTATGACAACATAGAGACAGTAAATTGCTGATTATATTCTTATATTCAGAATGGTGTTCAGAATCCTTTAATCAGTATAAAACCAGTGTCCAACTCTGGGAACATGCATATAAATCAATATCAAAAGATGTCAATATAAAGTGCAAAAGTGCTTTTGTAACATGGATTGAATGAGTATATATGTGATCAACACAAAGGGATCGGCATGTAGTGTTCACTGCACAAAATAGTGTAGTATATCAAAATGCATACAAAATCAACATATTAGAAAGTCAGTATAAACATGCCAGCCATGCCAGTTATATAGGAAATCAATGGTGGTATATCCATGGCGCTATGTATGACTGGTGCGGTCGCATAGGTCCCCGAAAGGCAGACAGTAGATGGGGTGCCACAAGGATACAGCAACTCATCAAGTCAATTTCATCTGCTGCTCCCACTCTGCACAGCTCCAGTAGGGGGCACCCTCCCCACCTCTGTGTCATGTCTTCTTTTGTCTTCACCAGAGAGATGGAGGCAGGGCGCCTGCACTGCTGCGGCTGGAGACGCTGCTTCTAAAGACCCACTACTCTTCCGAAGGCCAAGACGGAGAAAGGCATATCAGCACATAGTGAGAATGGAGTCTGAACATACCAAGCGCACCCAAGAGCAGTATATTAGTAGTTATATCTTTGTACATAGGGGGCAGTATTATAGTAGTTATATTCTTATCCAAGAGAAAAATTGCATACCAGGACCAATTATAAAAAGATCTTTTTTCAATAATAAATGAAAAATAAAAAATAAGTACACTGCTACAGTGAAGGTGGAAGGAACCCAGCAGTATGGTAAATAACAATAAATAAGTGGGGGAAAAGACGTGTTGTCAAGGTACATCCGTAATTATATTGGGATATAATAAATCCAATAATCAAATCTTACATGTCATAGAGTCTGTGGTTAATGAAAGGCAATAATTAGTGAAAAGGGCAGTTATATAAAAATGTGCTGTAAACCTAGATAATGATTATAACACTATATTGTCAAGCTCCCCGGGTCCCGACGCCGCTCCTCACTCACTGCTCCGGCCCCCGGTTCTCCTGCCTACGGCTACTCGGCTCCCTCTTCCTCCTCTGCACCCCCCGTGCTTCCTGTCCTTCGCTCCCGGCGTTCCCCTGCGACCCAGGACACACCGTCAAGTCCTCCTGCATCCTCTGCACCGCTTCCTGCTCTGGTCTCGGGCACACGGGCCTCGCGCATGCGCATTAGGGCGCAAGCGCGGTCACTGACCTGTTCTTAAAGGGCCAGCATCCCAGAAACAGGATATTGCCAATTACAGGTACAGGGTATATTAGACCTTCCTTTCCATGTGGGCGGTGCCTGTTCAACGTTTTACTTTAGCTAGGTGTTCAGGTCCCCTCGTACCGTATCTCCTGTTAACCCTGTCTCTTTCGCAGAGCCAGTCCTGCCACCTTAACCCGGTCCTAACTATGGATTGCCCAGGAACTCTTCCGGTGACTGTCGGCTGTGAATCCCAACATCTTCCTTCAGCCGGAACCCGTCTCCGATCCCCGACCTCACCTGGTGATCTCAGCCTTCACGTCCAGCAGGATCGAGATCCCGCCTGATGCTCCTACCCGGCACCAGAACCTGCTCTCCGTCATCGGCACTGCCACCAGGAACTCTGTGGCCCCACAGACATCTTTCTACCAGTCTCCTGAAGGACACTGATCCTGCATCAGTAGTGCCCCAGCTACCGTGCATCTAGGCCCTCTGGTGTGGTGATCAGGACAGTCCCTGTACAGGGGTTAGCTCTAGGTTGCCTCACTAGGGGAGTCCGGTGCACGGCCCAGAGCATCCACCACCAGGACATAACAGATTCAACCGGCCATGGATCCCGCCGAAGCACTAGCGTCCCAGCTGGCCGGATTACAGCAGGAACTGGTAAGACAACGCGAGACCCAATCTCGCCTGCTGGTCTTCATGTCTTCAGTGGACACCCGCCTGAATACCCTTCAAGCAACAGCCACGTCCCTGTCGACTCAATCCAAAACCATGGCTCCCGTGGGGGTTTCCTCTGAGACCTCTAAACTTCGCCTGGCCTCTCCGCCCCAGTATGCCAGGGATCCCAAGACCTGCAGGGGATTTTTGAACCAATGCTCGCTATACTTCAAGCTGCTCCCCCCCTATTTGCCTCTGACCAAGCAAAGGTAGCCTTTGTGATGTCCCATCTAGAGGGCGAAGCACTGGCCTGGATGAATCCCTTGTGGGAAAAGGAAGATCCTGTGACCACCAACATCCGGGACTTCCGGGAGGCCTTTCGTACCACCTTTGACGAACCCGGACGCGCCTCCACATCCGCCTCATTGCTTCTCAGGTTACGCCAAGGGACTTTGACGGTGGGACAGTACGCTATCCGGATCCGTACCCTGGCATCTGAGCTAGGGTGGAACAATGAGGCATTGACAGCAGCCTTCTGGGAAGGTCTTTCCGGTCGCATCAAGGACGAGTTGGCTGGTCGCGATGTCCCTCCTACCTTGGATGCCCTAGTCGGCCTAGCAACCCGGATTGATCTTCGTTTCCAGGAACGATCCAAAGAAGTATCCCACGAGAGACGTCCGACACGGCACTCCCCCACTCCGCTGAAGTCCACCGCTCCTCAGTCATTAGCCAACTGGCACCTCTACTCACGAGCCTATGCAAACAGACCAACTGAGGCAATCCGAGCAACGCCGAGCAGAACGGCTCGCCAAGGGCCTGTTTTTCTACTGCGGAGACGGTACACACCTGCTGAGTTCCTGTCCCAAGAAGCCGGGAAACTCCAAACCCTAGGGTTGGTAGGAGAGGCCACCCTAGGTACCGAAACACTCTCAGACCCAGTTATATGGACTGTCCAAGTGACGACGGAGGAGACCCGGTTCATGGCAGAGGCGTATCTCGATTCAGGGGCAGCAGGCAACTTCATCCACCAGGCTACGGTGAACAAGTACCGGGTACCTGTTATCCAACTTGCAAAACCTCTTGTGATTGCCTCTGTGGATGGGAAACCCCTATCTGACTCCGTGTTGTTTAGCACCAAGCCCGTGGAACTCCATATCGGTGCTCTGCATACCGATAAGATCACTCTCTATGTTCTCCTGGGCATGTCTCACTCGCTTCTGCTGGGCTTACCCTAGTTACGGATACATGAACCTGCTGTCAGCTGGCGTTCTGGAGAGATTACCCGATGGGGCCCGACTTGTCATGAGAACTGTCTGCAGTCCGTACAGCCCCCTCATCTTCATCAGCCTCCGGCCCCGGAGTCCCTACCAGGACTGCCTTCTGCCTATTGGGCCTTCGTGGATGTTTTTGATTAAAAGGACTCAGAACTATTGCCGCCACATTGACCCTAAGACTGTGCTATCGACTTGCTGCCTGGAACCACTCCTCCTCGGGGACGGATATACCCCTTGTCCCCTGCTGAGACCCGGGCCATGTCAGACTACATCACAGAGAACCTGGCAAGGGGATTTATTTGGAGATGCTCGTCTCCTGCTGGAGCAGGCTTCTTCATCAAGAAGAAAGAAGGCGACTTACGCCTCTGCATCGATTACCGGGGCTTGAACCAGATCACCGTAAAGAACAAGTATCCCCTACCTCTGATGCCAGAGCTGTTCGATCGGCTCAGAGGGGCTCGTATATTCACCAAGTTAGATCTCCGCGGAGCCTACAACCTGGTTCATATTCGCTCAGGGGACGAATGGAAGACTGCATTCAACACCCGTGACGGGCACTATGAATATTGTGTGATGCCCTTCAGTCTTTGTAACGCTCCGGCTGTCTTCCAGGAACTGGTGAATGACGTATTCAGGGATCTCCTCTACGTCTGTGTGGTCGTATATCTGGACGATATACTGGTCTATTCCCCAGACTTGCCGACACACAGAGAAAACGTCCAACTCGTACTACAAAGGCTTAGGGAGAATCGTCTGTACACCAAGTACGAGAAGTGTGTGTTTGAACGGTCGTCCCTTCCCTTTCTGGGCTACGTGGTCTCCGACACAGGCCTGCAGATGGATCCCGAGAAGGTTTTTTCCATCCTCAACTGGCCTCCTCCTTCCGGACTGAAAACCATTCAATGCTTCCTCGGCTTTGCCAACTATTACCACCAGTTCATCGCATACTTCTCTGCTCTGACAGCACCTCTCTCCGCCTTGACCAAGAAGGGGGCTAACCCGAAAGACTGGTCACCAGAGACCGACGCCGCATTCTGTTCCCTGAAGCGGGCTTTTGCCTCCTCCCCTGTTCTTTACCAACTGTAGTTGAACAGACAATTTACCTTGGAAGTGGATGCCTCCTCCTCAGGGGCCAGGGCCATGCTTAGGCAGAAGTCATCCACCGGAAAGATGGGCACCTGCAGCTTCTGCTCCAAAATCTTTTCGGCACCTGAACGCAACTACACCATTGGCGATCGAGAGCTTCTGGCTATCAAACTGGCCTTGGAGGAGTGGCGTTACCTCTTGGAGGGTGCGGTATACCCGATTATCATTTACACCGACCATAAGAACCTGGAATATCTGCGATCTGCTCAAAGACTGAACCCGCGTCAAGTTCGTTGGTCCCTGTTCTTTGCCCAGTTTGACTTTCAGCTCCATTTTCGGCCCACAGATAAGAACATGCGGGCGGATGCTTTGTCCTGGTCATTTGTGTCGGTGGAACAGGAGGAAGAGGCAATCCAATCCATCATCTGTCCCAGTAAGGTCATTCCGGTGGCTCCCGTCTCTCTGGCGCAGATACCCTCTGGGAAGTGCTATGTCACGGAGACTGACAGACTTAAAGTCCTTCAGTGGGGGCATTCTTCGAAAATAGCCGGACATGCCGGTCAGAAGAAAACATGGAGTACGATTGTCCGTCACTATTGGCGGACGTCCCTCCGCAAGGATGTTGTCTCCTTTGTCTTAGCCTGTCCATCCTGTGCCTGGAACAAGACGCCCAAGCACCTGCCCTATGGTCGTCTTTTGCCTATGCCGATTCCCTCCGTTCCATGGCAACACATTGCCATGGACTTTATCACGGACTTGCCCTTGTCCTCCAGGACATACGGTCATCTGGGTCGGGGTGGATCGTTTCTCGAAAATGGCTAATTTCGTCCCTATGGTCGGACTGCCCTCTTCCCAGGAGCTCGCTGATGCCTTCATACAGCATATCTTCCGGTTGCACGGTTTCCCCGCACATATCGTGTCCAACAGTGGAACTCAGTTCTTCTCGCACTTCTGAAGGGCTCTCTGCGAACATCTGGGAGTGTCTCTGGACTTTTCCTCGGCCTACTATCCCCAGTCAAATGGCCAAGTGGAACGGGTCAACCAGATCCTGACTTCCTTCCTGCGACACTACGTCAATGTTCATCAGTCCGGTGCACGGCCCAGAGGATCCACCACCAGGACATAACATATATGTATGGGTAACAAAAAATGCATAATGTTACATGTCAAAAAAAAGGGCAAAAGGCAGTGTAAAAATGGCATTATTTAATTATGTTGTAGAATAAGATAATAAATATAGTATTATAAACATATAAAACTATTTTTTTTCTATTATTGTAGGTGACAGATAATCCTCAAATTCTATTATTACACCAAATACAAACAATGCACGTGTGTTGCACTGTTGCACCAACCCTTAAGGTACCGTCACACTAAGCAACTTACCAGCGATCCCAACAACGATAGGGATCGCTGGTAAGTTGCTAGGAGGTTGCTGGTGAGATGTCACACTGCGACGCTCCAGCGATCCCACCAGCAACCTGACCTGGCAGGGATCGCTGGAGCGTGGCTACACAAGTTGCTGGTGAGCTCACCAGCAACCAGTGACAAGCCCCCAGCGCAGCGTGGAAGATGCTGCGCTTGGTAACTAAGGTATATATCGGGTAACCAACCCGATATTTACCTTGGTTACCACCGCACGCAGCTACACGTGCAGAGAGCAGGGAGCAGCGCACACTGAGCGCTGGCTCCTTGCTCTCCTAGTTACAGCACACATCGGGTTAATTACCCGATGTATGCTGCAGCTAAATGTGCACAGAGCAGGGAGCAGCGCACAATGCTTAGCGCTGGCTCCTTGCTCTCCTAGTTACAGCACACATCGGGTTAATTAACCCGATGTGTGCTGCAGCTACATCTGCACAGAGCAGGAGCCGGCACTGACAGTGAGAGCGGAGGAGGCTGGTAACCAATGTAAATATCGGGTAACCAAGGACAGGGCTTCTTGGTTACCCGATGTTTACATTGGTTACCAGCCTCCGCAGAAGCCGGCTCCTGCTGCCTGCACATTTAGTTGTTGCTGTCTCGCTGTCACACACAGCGATCTGTGCTTCACAGCAGGACAGCAACAACTAAAAAATGGCCCAGGACATTCAGCAACAACCAACGACCTCACAGCAGGGGCCAGGTTGTTGCTGGATGTCACACACAGCAACATCGCTAGCAACGTCACAAAAGTTGTTCGTTAGCAGCGATGTTGCTAGCGATGTTGCTTAGTGTGACGGGGCCTTTAGGGGTACTTTGCACGCTGCGACATCGCTAGCCGATGCCGAGTGCGATAGTACCCGCCCCCGTCGCACATGCAATATCTTGTGATAGCTGCCGTAGCGAACATTATCGCTGCGGCAGCTTCACACACACTTACCTGCCCTGCGATGTTGCTCTGGCCAGCGACCCGCCTCCTTCCTAAGGGGGCGGTTCGTGCGGCGTCACAGCGACGTCACACGGCAGGCGGTCAATAGAAGCGGAGGAGCGGAGATGACCGGTACGTAAACATCCCGCCCACCTCCTTCCTTCCGCATTAGCGGTGGAGGCAGGTAAGGAGATGTTCCTCGCTCCTGCGGCTTCACACACAGTGATGTGTGCTGCTGCAGGAACCAGGAACAACATCGTATCTCCTATTGGTGCGACATTATGGAAATGACCGACGCTACACAGATCACCGATTTACGATGCTTTTGCGATCGTTTATCGGCGCATCTAGGCTTTACACGTTGCGACATCGTTACCGGCACCGGATGTGCGTCACTTTCGATTTGACCCCGACGATATCGCAGTAGCGATGTCGCAACATGCAAAGTACCCCTTAGCCATAGTGAACTAAATGCTCAGGCTGCCAGTCAGAGTATCTATAAAAGGTAATATATTTGTATTCCACCAATTACAAAAATTGAACATATGTTACACTATTGCACTACCCCCTAGCCATAGTAAACTGAGTGCTCAGGCTGCCAATCACAATATCTCCAAAGGTAATATATTTGTATAACCACCAAGGGTAATGTGACATGCAAAAATTATGACTAACAGACCAGACCACCCAGTACATAAACCAATTGTATGCCGCTATAGGGAAGTTAAATCATGATTAACTGTACCTAATAATGCTGAGGAACTCCCGCTCTCCCGACGCACGTTTCAGCATCTGCCGCCTTTCTCAATATATTCTTGTACATAGGGAGTAGTATTATAGTAGTTATATTCTTGTACATAGGGACTGAATTATACTAGTTGCATTTGTGATGCTCTGGCCTATCAGGTCATCACAGGGTATTGTGCAACCTGCCCTTCTGCACAGTATCCACTCCTCCTTGGTTACGGATACTGGTCCTTTGGTGTTGCTAACAGCTTAGCCAATCAAAATCCTAGAAACACTTTACACCGAACCCACCAGACACACCATTGGGAGGCCTGAAGGGAATAGGGCCGCCCATATGGGGGGTTGGTAGGGGAAGGTGAGAGAAGTGAAACAGGAGTGGAAGGAGAAGGAGGTGGAAAAGTGACTCTCTGGGAGAGAGAGGTCACTGGTCTGGAGCAGGGCTCCTGGAGTCTACTAGGTGGCAGACATTGGTCTGGGCCTGGTAGGAGCTGGAACCCCGGTCGCAGGGGATCGCGTCAAGGGGCACGGTCTGCTGAGGAGGGCAGCCAGCGGCCTTGAGACATCAGCAGGCAAGGGGCCAGGGCACGACGGGGTACGTGGACCCTAGGCCGGGAAGTAGCTTCACGCGTCCTGGTGATTTACCCGACGGGGGTGAAGACTTCAAGATTCATCCCCAACCCGCTCCAAAATCGGGGTACTAGCACACCGATGGGATAGGACTTTCCCAAATACAGTCCAAAGAAATCCTACGCGTGAACCCTGAGAGCAAGCTCACTCCGTTAGCCATACGGGTGAGCGGGACCTGAAAAGTTTCAAGCTTGAGGGTCCAACTAGTGAGAAGGTACCACGGAAAAGGCCACAGACTAACAGCAACACCAAAGGCACGGACCCCAGCGTGCTCCCTCTAAGCTGCAGTGGTGCTCAGAATTCTGGTTTACAAGCTGTCGGTGTTATTATTCCTGGACTGAGTGAGTACACTGAAAAGCCCCTTTTCCTCTACCCAATTGTACCCCCATCACCAACATCCCAACGGGCCCCGGGTCATAAACCCCCTACCCTCGGAGGGGTTAAACACCTTGCTGCTATACCACCGCCACCGGGCTCCCCCCTCTCCCCAACAGCAGCGGTGGTACACCATCTTACCATGCACCGTGGGTGGCATCACGAACTTTCCAAATCCCCTTGTCACGCTCCCCAGCTCCCGTGCCACGCTCCCCTGCCACGCTCCCCGGCTCCCCTGCCACGCTCCCCGGCTCCTCTGCCAGGCGTCCCCCGATCCACGGCCTCCATACTCCCTAACCTGCGTCCTCCAGGCAACCCGGTCCCCGGTCCCGGCGCCCATCTGCGATGCTGAGCACTCCTGCCTCCTGTGCAACGCTCCCTGCTCTGGCTTCGGGCACCCGGGCCTCGCGCATGCGCATTAGGGTGCGCGCGCGGTCATTGACCCTCTCTTAAAGGGCTAGTGTCCTCAAACAGGATATTGAGGAATCAGGTACGGAGTATATAGGGGGATCCTTTCCAAGTGGGCGGGGCCTGTTCTTCGTGTTTGCTAAGCTAGGAGTCAGGTCTCCTTGTGTCTTGTGCCATACTTACCTATCTCTCTCGTAGAGCCGCTCCTGCCTCGCCAACCGGTCCTGACGATACCCGAACCCCGAATGGTGACTGTCTGCCATCCCGTCAGTTCCTACCATCTCCGATCCCTGTGGTGACCCACCTTCTCGCTCCGTTGGTTCCGGACTCTGCCTGACGTCATCTCGGCCTCCGAACCTGAGCTCCGTCACCTGGACTACCTTCAGAGACCCCGTGGTCCTAGGGACTTCTTCACTCCACTCCTCTGAACGGACTGTCCTGCTACCCGTAGTGCTCCGGCTACCGGGCACCCTGCCCTCGGTGAGGTGTTCGGCCCAGTGGATCCACCTCCTGGGTCTGCCCGTCCACCTGGTCCTAACACCCCTGTACATACTTCCCCCCGCTCTTATTTTAATCGAGTGTCCGCGCGGACCCTCCGGATCCGGAGACCCCTCCAGCCACCGCGGCTCCGGATCCGAGCTGCTCGGCCGCTGACGTGAGGGCGGTACACCTTCCTGTCCACAGGGGCAGTATTATTGTAGTTAGATTTTTGTACATAGGGAGAAGTATTCTAGTAGTTATATTCTTGTACATAGGGGGCAGTATTATAGTAATTATAACCTTGTACATAGGGAAAGTATTATAGTAGTTACATTCTTTTACATAGGGGCAGTATTATAGTAGTTATATTCTTGTACATGGGGACAGTTTTATAGTGGTTGCATTTATGTACATAGGGGACCGTATTATAATAGTTCCATTCTACATAGCAGCAGTATTATAGTTGTTATGTTCTTGTACACAGGGTATCAAAATAAGTATATTTGTGTACATAAGGGACAGTATTTTATAGAGGCCAATATTCTTTTAGTATGTAATGGATTTGATTTCAACTCTTTAGACTTGAATGCAGTGCCTTTCGTTATTTTCAACCATCTACATGTCTTAGTTCAATAATAATAGTAATAGCTCTAATTGAACAATCTACTGATCAGAAGATATTGTATAAAAGTAGAACTTTACTATAATACTGTGCAATAAACTAGGTCCTGTATCTGTAATAAAAAGTCTGTTTTCCCCACATATAAATGGTTGTCATCACAATGCAGCTTTTTATAAATGGCACAAATGAAGCGCTTGGTTCTTATATAATTCTTTTTGACTATTAGGAAGTAAGGCTAACACTAATTTATAGACTCAATGCTCATATTAAAAAGAAGAGGATCGTGACAGTATATATCTTAGAAATGCAGTAAATCTGAGCAGCACATAAGTTAGCAATTTATCCTCCAACAAGAAAAATTCTGCTGGAGTACAACAGCCTTGCCTTCTTTGTCTGTAAAAATAGAACTTTCTTGCCAGCTTTGCAGAAAAAAAACCTTTGTCCTTGTATTTTGTCTGGTTTGATAAATTAATAACAAACTTGTGCAAATGGTGCCGGGTTGTCATCTACATCAGTCATGGGACTATTTAAGTCTCCCCAATATTCTGCAAGGAGGGGGAAAAGTTACATCTGTATCCTGCCAGCCTGTGTGTGCCTATGAGAGGTAGGGAGGGGGGACAGAAAGTCAACAATGGGCTGAGCTCCAGGGGTGCTGAAGTGAATAATACCCGTTGCACAGGGCCGGTTCGCTCCCTCCTAGTAATTGTATCCCAACATTTTCATCCATCTTCCGACTAAAAGAAATCTGCTGATTTTATAGCTTTGTAGAAACACTAATGGCCTGAGAAGGAAATAAAAAATATACAAAAATAAAAAAGGAAAATGCTTTAATAAAAGAGCCATATTCACATAAAGAGAAGCATATTCGATGATTCCACAGATAGGTTGAGAGTCCCATGTATCTTCATTTCCTGGCCCGACACTCGATCAAGCTTTTCTTCAGCTGATGTTAAAAGTCAATAAAACCCTATTAACGCTGCAATCTTGTGTTTTCGGTGACACTTTACACATTAGTACTGTTACTAGTGTTTGAAATGTAGATAGAAGACTTTGTAAATGGACTTCCAATAAATATTAGACAGAAGTTTATATCGGTTTCCTTAAGTGAATGTTCCATCTCAAACATGATGCCGCAGATTTATCATTCATAATGTGCTACAATTCTGGCACGCTATTTTTAAGTGTTTTAAAAATGTTGGGGGTTTCACTTATAAAGGAACATGGCTTAGTAGGAAATGGGTCGTGACCAAAAATGTACCAAATTTTTTTGGGGAAAAAATTGTCTATTGTAAGCCAACCAAGAAAAGGTTTCAATTTTTTTCAAACAGCATGAATCATACATAAATCCGGTGCAGTTGAGTTTATTATAAGCTGTCTTAATTTATAACTGTACTAGCTGTAGCACCCGGTGCTGCCCGGGATAGTAACTGTCTCTTTGTTTTTCTCCCATTCTCTGTCTGTCTCTCCCTCTGTATATATCTCTCTGTCTCTCTCTCTATCTCTTTGTCTATCTATCTCTTTCCCTGTCTGTGTATCTATCTCTGTCACTTTCCCTGTCTGTCTCTTTCCCTGTCTGTCCCTCTCTTTCCCTGTCTGTCTCTTTCCCTCTATCTCTTTCCCTGTGTCTTTCTCTTTGTCTGTCTCGTTACCTGTCTTTGTCTGTCTCTTACCTGTCTGTCTCTTTCCCTGTCTGTCTGTTTCCCTGTGTCTGTCTCTGTCTCTTTGTCTGTGTCTGTCTCTTTACCTGTCTGTGTCTGTCTCTTAACCTGTCTCTCTCTTTCCCTCTCTTTCCCTGTCTGTCGCTTTCCCTGTTAGTCTGTCTCTTTGTCTGTGTCTGCCTCTTTCCCTGTCTGTGTCTGTCTCTTTCCCTGGCTGCATTGTGACAACATTCCATTTAAGGGCGTGGCTGCACATTCTTCTGAAGCTCTGGCTGCACTGTGGCTCCCAGCTCCATTCGCTTTAATAAAGGCAGGTTTTTTGGTGAATAACTGCAAAGTGCGTGGTTAAAATTTCCCCTCAAAACATAGCCTATGACGCTCTCGGGGTCCAGAAGTGTGAGTGTGCAAAATTTTGTGGCTGTAGCTGCAACGGTGCAGATGCCAATCCCGGACATATACACACACACACACACACACACACATACATACGCACATTCAGCTTTATATATTAGATTAGTAATGACTTCAATATGTTTTTAATAAATATTCTAAGCTCATTAAAGGAGTTATCCGCTGCTTGGATAATCCTTTCTCATTCATCATATGCACCCCCATAAAACCTTTTCATAAGCCTCGTTGCCGGCGTGGTCCCAGCGCTGTTTCCAGGGCTCAAGTGACATAGTTATGACACACGAATCGGCACTGGCTTCCTTCTCCATGCCTTCATATAGTTAAGTAATTAACAGAAAATGACCACTGCAGATGCCACTGACTTCCTGTTAATTACTTTAGCATCCAAAGATGGGACAAGGAAGCAGGCACTGATTTGTCATGAGGCTCATGTGTCATAACAATGTCACATGGACCTCAGGAATGCGATTTCCAACATCGCTGGAACCACACTGGCACCGGCGGTGAGTATAGGCTTAGTTATTTTCATGGGGGTGCACATGGGAATGAGAAGCGGTTGTCCAAGTACCCCTTTAATATGTATTGTCCAAACTGGCATCTCTGTGCTGTCCTGCCCCTCTTCCCAGGCGGGGATATCAGCACTTTCACCTTCCTGGCCATGCTGCTCTGTCACCGGTCCCTTCTGCTGCCTCCCGGGGCCTGCGCATGCTGCACAGGCCTCCTGGGAGTGTTCTTAGGGCCCTATCCGAAACGACCTCTTAGCCTATCACTGAGAGGCACTAGATATTTAAGGCACCCTCCCCTTAAGGGGGTGCCTGGGCAATGTGCTCTATATGTTGCTAGTTATCAGGTCCCTTTGTGGTGCAGCTGCTGTTGCTGTGCTGTGTGCTGAATATCTGATCATATTCCAGTGCATGTCAAGTCTGCTGCTTCTGCAGCTATCCATACCAAATGCTGATGTCACAAACCATATGAACCGGCTGCACCTATGATACCAGCAGCTGGAGTGGCAATTATCCACACCAGCTGCTCCTGTGATACTGTCCACTGCTGCTACAACTATCCAGTCCAGGCGCAGCTGCTACATACATCCATCTTGGCCAAACCTACGATACCGGCTGCTGCTCATTTTTTCAGAGACTGTTGTGTGCATACCTGTGGCACCAGCTGATAGGGTACCGTGATCCCTTGGTGCTTCCTTTGTCGGCTACCTACCAGCATTTTAGCCTATCTATACTACCTATTGATTTAGCGAAAACTCTGCAGTCGTTCAGGTATACTCCTCCAGGTCAATGACCAGAGTCTTTGGTCCAGTGGATCCACTAACCCCTTGCTCACCCTGCGTGCATTACATAATACATCCTTATAGCCATATAAATGGTATTTTCGCTTAACAGATTTACAAACCTCTTTTATACCCTGATAACAATCTGTCTGCCCTTAGTCACTACTAAAAGGGCATCATGCATGCTGTGTTTTTATATAGCTCAATGAATGGCACACTGTGTGAAAACGTCTCTCCAGCTGTCATAAAACAAACTGTAGGAGAGAACAGTACCTGGCTTGCTTCTTAAAGGGGTTTTCTGGGAATGGAAAAAAATAAATATCTAAAATAAAGGTCATTATAAATAAATTCCTAAATACATAAAATTAGCCAATTACAATTGTTTTCTGTAGGGAGGTAATCACTATAGAATTAAAATGGCCGCTGCCTTGCTTCGTTGAGAGAAACCTGTCCTAGAATTTTAGGACAGGTGTCTGTGAGCATGTGCACTAGGAAGCTACTGTGAGCATGTGCAGTCGGAAGCTCCGTCTTCCTTCATATGTAGGTGGATGAGCTCCACCAATACTACTAGACAAACCAGAGATGCTGAGGTAAGAAGAGGCCACTCAAACTTTTCTGTGCCTTGTTTTTGTGAAAAATAGTATAAGTATCTCCAGGTCCCAGCCAAGTAGCTTCCTACTGAAAACCCAGACTCATCTATCAAATGCCAGAGTAGTGCGATCCATCACTGCTGCAAAGAACACGTTTTCACTTCTCCAGAGTCCAATGGTGGCTTTACACCTCTCCATCTGACACTTGGCATTGTGCTTGGTGATGTAAGGCTTGCATGCAACTGCTCAGGTACTGGAAATGTTGAGGAGAAATTCCACAGTTTAGGGAAAGAAATCTCCTCCTTCCAGTGAATGTCTGCTGAAATCTCAAATTGAAGATCACTGAGAGCCAGTGGAGAAATTCAGACCACACAAGATATCTGGTATAAATTCCTTTCTGTCAAGGTTTTATTATTACAAGCCTTTTTATAGAGCAAAAATGGGTTAACATCTTAGTAAAATTTCTAAGTATGCCATCGGTTATAATAAAACCATATGCAGAAGGCCTGTGATGTTTTTCCATTTTGGGACTTCCTCTCCAGCCCCTCCTGTTTTCCGACTCACCATAACCTGCAGAGTCTTTGTCACGTAACTCACAGTCATAAATTTGGACTTGCGCAGATGCAGCTGGACATTGTTATCAACATCTTCATTCTGTTCCCTTGTCCCATGACATCAGCTGCTGACCTTGGTGTACACATGCTTACAGGCTCTATCTTCTTACTCATATAGAAAAACAGCATAGTTATAGAAAACTATATAGAAAATATATATTGTATTCTCACAGTAGAAAAGCACATAGAAAAATATATTGTATTCTCATAGACACAAATGCCATGAAGATCCCCATGCACAGTCTTTGCACTGATGTTAGTGTCAAACCTTTGGAAATCAACAGAACATTGGTGTTTTTTAAGAAATATGTATCATAGTACGTTGTAGCCCCATTCTGTAAAGTTAAGTGATCTGTCATTTTGTGGCTGAGTTGCTGTCCTTCCCAAGAACTTCCATTCTTCAATAAAACCACTTATAGTTTAACTTGGACGATTTAGGAGGAAAGATATTTCACAAACTGTTTTGTTACAAAGGTGGTGTCCTATTACAGGACCACTCTTAGATTCGGTGAGCTTTTTAGAATGACCTATTCTTTCACAAACGTACGTAAGGGTGAGCTGCATTGCTAGATGTTTGATTTTCTACACCTGTTACATTGGGAGTGAATGCAAAACCTTGTCCTTTTTAGATTTCAATCAAACAACTAAAACCAAACCCAACAAATTAATTTGGTAGAGGAATTAAGCAGAGTATATCAATATGATAACCAAATTAACCAAAGTAAATAAATATGATACCGGAATTAGACACAGTAAATATTGTTCCAGAATCAAGTTCAGTTCATAAATACTGTACAGTATGAGAACAAAGATAATAACTCTGGTCTCGGAGCAGAACTGAGTGAATTTGCTGTATACAATTATAAATCAAAGCAGAGTACATAGATACAATACCTGAAATAAGCCCTGTAGATAAAAACAGTACCAGAACCAATCATGTTACATGAATCAGAACCAAACAATCTTCATTCCTTTAGACTCCGATATGCAGCTTACAACCTGATCTAAGTTTTAGAGTTTTCTTTTTCATAAGTGTGTAGAGGGGCAGCGGAGGGCACAGGGCTTTTTTAGTAGTCGCAGGCAAGAGGCTTCCTCTGCTTTGGCTGAGCAGACCACCTTCAGTGGCTCGTGCCCTTTCCACAAAGCAAAGAGGAAGTGTCGCGGGCGGAGGAGGGGACGCCGCTGCGCTCGCTAACGCTCGGGTCCGGCGCTGCTGCTGCTCGGTGGCTCGAGCGGTGGGCTGGATCCGGGGACTCGAGCGGCGCTCCTCGCCCGTGAGTGAAAGGGGGAGGTGATTTGGTTTGGGGATTTAGTCCGTGACGCCACCCACGGGTTGTGGTGAAGATGGGCACCACCGCTGCTGGTGACGGGGATCCCGGGAGCGATGGTGGGGAGCAGCTGGGATGTTGTTTACCCCCTCCGTGGGTAGGGGTTGGTAATCCCGGGGCCCGGTGATGTGATGGGGCTTCAGGGTCGGTGAGGTGCAGGGTTGCAGGGACAGCGCGGCGCAGTGCCGGATGGCACAGATGTACTCACTCAGCAAATGAGGCACAAAGTCTCCGGTAAACCAAACGGCTGGATGGACGGGTCCCGCAGCCGGCTGCTGTATCTCTCCCTGGACAGGTGATGGTGGCCGTCTCTCCCTGCACCTTAGGCGGGCTTTGCACACTACGACATCGCATGTGCGATGTCGGTGGGGTCAAATTGAAAATGACGCACTTCCAGCATCGCATGCGACATCGTAGTGTGTAAAGTCTCGATGATACGATTAACGAGCGCAAAAGCGTCGTAATCGTATCATCGGTGCAGCGTCGGCGTAATCCATGATTACGCTGACGCGACGGTCCGATGTTGTTCCTCGCTCCTGCGGCAGCACACATCGCTGTGTGTGAAGCCGCAGGAGCGAGGAACATCTCCTACCGGCGTCACTGCGGCTTCCGTAGGATATGCGGAATGAAGGAGGGGGGCGGGATGTTTACATCCCGCTCATCTCCGCCCCTCCGCTCCTATTGGCCGCCTGCTGTGTGACGTCGCAGTGACGCCATACGACCCGCCCCCTTAATAAGGAGGCGGGTCGCCGGCCAGAGCGACGGTCGCACGACAGGTGAGTCCATGTGAAGCTGCCGTAGCGATAATGTTCGCTACGGCAGTTATCACAAGGATATCGCAGCTGCGACGGGGGCGGGGACTATCGCGCTCGGCATCGCAGCATCGGCCTGCGATGTCGCAGCGTGCAAAGTGCCCCTTAGTGTTCTTGTTTGACTACTGTGGCTTCCCAGCGGTAGTCCGCTCCCCGGTGTATGAGTACCGGAGGAGCCCGTTGTGCCCGCAGGTGCTCGCCCTTGGGTCTCTAGCCGTTGGCAGTGGCTGTATACCCTCACGGTGTGGACGGTTGCCTTCAATCGGGACTTTTGCTGTTAGGAAACCCCTGGGGTTCCAGTCACATTTGGATTTGACTATTATCGGAGGCTCCAAGCCTGATCGGGGTCCGATGGCCCTGCCTGTGTGTGCTGGCTTCACTTCGCTCCCCAGTCGGTACCGGCAGGCCAACGCCCGACCCCAGTCCTACGGTTCCGCGTTGCTCCACCACTCGTGCAGTCCACCGTCTGCCAACCTTGCTGTCAGTGCCTGGGCTCCAACCCAGACACCCAAGTGTTTACTCCTCTCACTTCCACCTCCTGGACTAAACTGTCACTTTTCCCACCTCCAGGCCTGTGAACTCATCGGTGGGTGGGGCCAACCGCCTTGGCCCCGCCCCCACCTGGTGTGGACATCAGACACTGGAGGGAGGCAACAAGGGTTTTGTGTTTGACTAATGTTGCTGTCCTAGGGGTGGGGGTGTTTGTGTGTTATCTGTGATGACCTGGCTAGTCCAGGGCGCCACAGAAGGGTTTGGTGGCAGTGGATGTGGGGTGTGTGGATTTTGTGTGTGCAAGCCATACCTGTGTTCAAGCCTTCATACAGACCAAGATTTTCCCGTCGGGGATTTGGAAACACAGATTCTTGTTTCTTTTTCAACAATCTTTTACTAAGTTACATAGAGTATTTCTGTCATATGATTACTTTGGGAACTACACTTGAACATTGTAGGTACATTCAACTTCAAAGAACAAATTTACTGCAGACTCCATAACTCCATATTACTGGTATGGCTGCTGCTGAACGTCCTTTTTCTCATTGTCTGACACCCCGGTTTCACTCAATAAAGTCATAGAGTCCCACACGGCCGTGGTAGCATCCCACCCACAGGGACCTGATACTATTAATGGTTTAGACCACTTTCAAACAAAGCTCGTCTATTGGTAATTCTGAGTCAACCTGTTCACCCAAGTCTATGTCAAATCTCTACTCTAGGACTGGGACCGCTGTATACAATCATTACCTGGGGAACTCAGGTTCTGGCCTGATACTCACTAAGGAGGACTAGGGATGATCCGTTGTCCCATCTTAAGCTGAAGTCCTTCCTAAGTGCTACAGATTGTCTAGGGTTACCCTGAGGGTCCAATTGAATTCTCTTTACCACAGACACCCACTTTCTTCAAACTCAGGTATCTAGCTGGCTTGCACACTTCTAGCTATATCTCTCCCAGATACAGCTTGCTTTACTTCTAAGTCGCACTTACTCTCTTACTCTACTCTTGAAGCTTGGATTGAGCCCGGCTATACCCTGCAGCTGGCTCCACCCACTGTGGGTTTCTTATAGTACATAGCTGTTTGTTGTCTTACCCTCCCTGTCGCTAGTCAACACCTAACCTCTGTACCAGGGACCAGTACTTAAACTGGCCACTAGATGGCCACATGCACACATTATGCATAAACACATTGTATACATAAAAACAATCAATTCATATTATTGTACTCTAATGACAACTGGTGTCTTCAGGGCGGGGCACACGGGCCTAGTACCCTCTTATAAGTGTCTCCCACAGTAATATGCTGTAGAAAATCACAACACTTCTCGAAGTGGGTTATCCAGTAGGATCCTGTCCCGTAATTTAAATACAAATCAACTTGGCACTCCAGTGAGATGAATTAGGGAAATTTAGTTAATGATAGCAATCCAGAATAAAAGGTGACTCTCTCCTCTCTCTCCTCTCTCACTGCAGTGGATACCACATGCTTACTTTGCACTCTGATGCATGCAGTTTCCCTGAGCAATTTGTGAACTGATGAAGGTCTAGTGTCTGAACAGAAACGTCTTTCTAATTCTAGATTGCTATCATATAATACATTTCACTAAGTCATCTCACTGAAGTGCGAAATTGATTTGTATTTGTCCCACAGTAATAAAGGCTGGATGTGAGCTCTATGTGTGTTAAGGGTGCTGCTGTCTTCACTTGCTATGGTATATTAGCACAGTGTCTATCCTGCACTTATATCCTCTTTATGTTCTTCACTCCTTATCCATAGCCTGTCTTCTCTGTCCTCACTCCTCACTCAGATACTTTCACCCTGCTTGATGTTGGGGGATTCTGTGTGCTATCCCCCCCTGCTTTCATTTCTAGCACTGGAAGAAGCGAGCAGGGAGCAAATAGGGCCATCAGAACCCGGAGAAGTAGCTCTGACACATTTGTAACATTTTTGCAAAAGCATTAAGCTACAATAAAAACTTAAATACAATCTGCAGTGGTAGGAAAAAAAATAAATGCTGACAATTTAGACAGATGCTTTAAGGGGTTGACCGCTGTAAATAAGTTATCCCCTGATACATGATAACTTACTGATCGGTTAGTATACATTGGTGAATTATCTGCTTCACTCTTGTCACACTAAGATTTTCACAAACTTCACTGACTGTCATGTCAGTTTCGGGTTCTGTTCAAACTACTGTTTCTGACACTCCACCTGATAACTTCTCTGAGGTCTGTAAACAGCGCAAGCTGACTCAGGCGTCAACCAACAGATTGGTAGTTCATAGGCAGGCTAGCAAGAGTTAATCTCTGATGGTCTACTTATAAGTCATTTTTTATCAGATCTTGTGGGGGAGCCAATCACATCTGCTCTTCTCCTATATATGCTGGCTGGACACTTCCATTAGTGCCAGCTATAGTTTATCTTAGTTGGTCTGGGGAGATGTGGTGATCCAGACTATCTGGCGTGATGCTTGTTGCTGTGCGCGGTTGTGGAATTTACCCTTATTGCTTTTTCGTTAATACCCTCCTGCTCTTGTTAGTCTCCTGAGTCTCTCTTTGTCTATTCCTGTGTGTGTGCAGTGTGTCAGAGTTTTTCCCTTGTCTATCCTTATTTATTGCTCATCTCACTCCTGCCACATCCTTCCCTGGTGGGAGGGGGGTACTACAGTAGTATTTCTCAAGAGTATGGAAATTCATGGGACTCCGGTGTCTCCACCATTAGGAGTAATTTGGAGGTGAAGGATAGCCTAAGGTCCCCTAGCTATCTTGAAGTAACATCGTAACAATTCTCCTGCCATTTAATTTTCTCTTTATGGCTTTTTCTGCAGCTCCATTGAGAATAAATGGAGCACCTGTTACTCCAATTTGTAATGTGGATATACTGTAAGTGTCGCATCAGGTTTAAAAATTCCCCATTCTACCGATCAACGGAGGCCCCAGTGATCAGACCACTGACTAACAACTTATCATCTATTTTGTGCATAAATGATGATGTGTGTTAAACGCATATCTTGCTTTATTTTTGCATTTAAGAAGCAAGTAAACAATAAAAAATAAATGAAGCAATGTTTCATGGGGTGTTTCAAAAAAAGCAGTCATGATTTCGTATCCTCAACAACCTCTTTATGTTTTTTATTTGGTTTTGCATTTGAGTCATTTGACGTTATACTTCTATCCTATAGAAAATTAATTAACCACATATTATAGCACATCTTGATTGGTAAAAAGTTCACCAATGTACTACATCAAGCCTCTATTACATGTTATTACTACATACTTTTTTTTATCTTCCACTCTGAAAGCTTGGCAACAGTATAGTATCGTAGTTACCAGGGGCGTAACGATAGCAGTCGCAGAGATCGCGACTGCGACCGGGCCCGATAGGGTTAGGGGCACTGCGCCGACCCTGCAGAACAGAAGCCAGCTCCTCTCTATGAGAGAGGAGCTACATTGTTCAGTGGCAGACCATATGACCCTATGGGGCCCTTGAGTCGGGGGGCCCGGTGCCAGCAGCTACACCGTGCTCCCCTTGCCCGTCAACACACAAAGTAATGATGAAGGATGGAGCAAAGCACTCCGCTCCATCCTTCATTAGTCTCCCTCTGTGCCTGCGCTTGACGTCTCAATGCGTTGACATCACCACTGCGCTGTTGGTCTGAGACTGCAGAGCGCATTATAAAACATGGAGAAATATGGGGCTGCATTATAATACATGGAGGCCTAAGGGTGTGCATTAAACAGTATGTGGGCTGCATAATACAGTATGAAGGACTATAGGGGCTGCATTATAATATATGAAGGGTTATGTGGGACCCATTTTACTATATGGAAGGCTATGTGTTGGCCACTATGCTATTTGTAGAGCTATATACAAGGGGGGGGGCAAAGATAAAAGAATGGGATGGGAAATTTTGTGCTGAGGAAATGAGGCTCCTTCCCTCAGCACCAATCCCATGCTCTGCTATACATCTTTCCCTCAGCACCCAGCTTTCCCAAGCTCTGATATCATGGAAAGCTGGGTGCTGAGGGAAAGATGTATTGTATATCAGAGCATGGGACAGGTGCATGCTGATGGAAAGTTGTTTAGCAGAGCATGGAGAAAGTGCGTGCTGAGGAATCCTGTACCCTGATTGTCATAATCATTATTCCGCACCCCGAGTGTCGGTGTATGGTTGTGGGGGGTCCCAGCTCCAAACTTTGCACCGGGGCCCATCAAACTCTAGTTACGCTACTGGTCATTACCATAGTGACCTTTATCTGTATATTATGACTACAAGGTGGCTGTCTTCAAAACAGTGCATAGCCATCTAATGGTCTGCAAAATTTGGACCTGTCCCCATCAGCATATTGGTCACATCTACAGACCCCTGCAATATTATCTTCTGTCCTGATCTCTATCATATAATACTGTCTCCCATCCTGCAAAAAATGTTCCCTTTCCTGTAATATTGTCCTCCATCCTGTAATATTGTCATTAATCTTAGCCCCAATCATGTAATAATGTCCCCCCATCCAGGCCTCCATCCATAATAATGGCCCCATCCTGTAATATTATCCCCCACTCCCACCTTCATCCAGGAATAATGTCCCCTATTTGGGTTTCCACCCTATAATAATGTCTCTGATATTGTAATGCCCCCCCATCCTGGCCTCCATTCATAATAATGTCCCCATGCTGTAATATTGTCCCCCTCCGTGACCTTCGTCCAGTAATAATGTCCCCATCCTATATTAATGTCCCCAATTCTCCAACACTAAAAACATTTCTCTCACCTGCTCTCACTCCCTCGTGGTGCAGTGTCTCCTTCTAACGCCATAGCCATTGCTAGGAAAGTGTGCATGGTAGTGACGTCAAGTGCCGTGACTTGCACACCAATGTCAGCTGCAGCCTCTCATTGGCCGGTGGTCCTTATGGTGGTGCAGGGAGCCAGTGGTCCTCTGCACCACAGTATATTTCAGCTGAATGTGTGTCTGAGGAATTACATTCAGCTGTAGCAGTTTTTGGCGTCGGCTGACCCAGTCGCACCCTCTGCGTCCACAATCGTTACACTTGAATCATATGGACAACAAGTATGTCTACTGTCTGTATGATTGTCTATCTAAAATGTGTCACGGGCCCTGATGCATATTCTGTCTACTGGTCTCCTGATTGACCTTGATAGCCTCATCTGCTGAGTTTGGGTCAGGAGATCCACATTCGGTGTGTGCATCACGGGCTGTGACACAGTCTTGGATAGGTGGCTGTAGAATTAGGTAGTACACAGAAGAAAATGTAGCAAAAATGCATCTGTGTGAAAGGGAGAGATTCACTTTTTGATTTCGCTTTCCACTCAGTGGGTAATGTAAAATAGATATTAAGTTTGAGTCTAAGAAAATTAAAGCAAAACTCCGGGGGAAGCCTTTGTTTCTTCCTCATCTTTGATAAATGTAAATAAAAATCACATTTCTGTTAATACTCACCAGGATTTCCAAACTCTTTATAAAGCAATCTCACATAAAGCGGCAATCAAATTTAAATATTCATTGAAATGGTAATAGTTCCAATAAAATGAAATTAAATATTATAGAAGGGTTAATTAAAGAACCACGAGGTGGAGTGTTTTTATTTTTGTTTCTTTTTGAAAAATGCCTTAATAATGCAAAAATGTATTAACATTTGGGCTTAATTAGCATGCATAATTAGTCCATAATGGGAAAGTCAGTGAGAAATAATTACGGAAAAGAAAAAGAAATTGCGGTGTAGAGCTTGGAAGCAGACATCAAGGCTCAAAGGCTGAGAAGGGATCTAGAGGCAAAAATATTGTGAAAAAAATATTACGCTGAATTGACTGAGTCATAAAAGTGATATGATGTGCTGTGCAGGTATAAGGGAAGTAAGGACAGTGGGGTTCTCCCTTGCTTTGGGATGTCTATGCATGGCCTCTAGTACATTAAACACGTTTATTATAGCTTTTATACTTTATAACTAGCGATAAGCGAATGTGCTCGGCACTGCTCATTACTCAGCATTAGGGTGCTCGATTGCGTAACCAGCATTGGCAAACAACACATAGTGCTTGAGCTACAGTGAAGCAGCTTTGTAGGTAATCCTCCTTCAGCTGGACTCTTAAGCGGGCTTTACACTCAACGACATCGCTAACGAGATGTGGTTGGGGTCACGGAATTCATGACGCACATCCGGCCTCAATAGCGACGTTGTTGCATGTGAAACGCAGGAACGACCGTTAATGATCCAAATTACTTACCTAATCGTTGATCGTTGACCAGTTCTTCCAATCCCGATTATCGTTGCTGTTGCAGGATGCAGGTTGCTCGTCGGTCCTGCAGCAGCACACATCGCTATGTGTGACACTGCAGGAACGAGGAACATCAACGTACCTGCGGCCGCCCGGAATGAGGAAGGAACAAGGTGGGCGGGATATTCCGGCTGCTCATCTCCGCCCCTCCGCTTCTATTGGGCAACCGTTTAGTGACGCCGCTGTGACGCTGAACGAACCGCCCCCTTAGAAAGGAGGCGGTTCGCCGGCCACAGCGACGTCGCTAGGCAGGTAAGTATGTGTGATGGGTCCTAGCAATGTTGTGCCCCACAGGCAGCGATTTGCCCGTAACGCACAACCGACGGGGGCGGGTGCTTTCACTAGCTTTTCGCTAGCGATGTCGCTGTGTGTAAAGCCCGCTTTAGAGCTAAAGAAGTCTCCGGTTAGTTCTCTCTCTTTCTCTCTCTGCATCTTTCATCAGACTAACTCATTCAGATGTAGCAGAGTTGAGACGATCAGAGACGCTACATCTGTCTTGGCTCTGCTACATCTTACCAGCTCCACCTTACTTCATCTCACCATCTCAGTTCTGCTACATTGGAATGAGACGGTCAGATGTGGCAGAGCAGAAATAGATGTAGCGTCTATGTCTGTCCCAGCGCTGCTGTATCTGAATGAGACGGGCAGATGCAGCAGAGTAGAGATGGTTAAAGATACTACATCTGTCTCTGCTCTGCAACATCAGACTTTCTTACTCAGATGTAGCAGAGCTGAGACAGTCAGAGATGTTACATCAGATGTGGCAGTGCCGATTGACCAGGCAGACTGACAAAGCATAGTGACAAGGCAGAGCAGAGAGACAGGGCAGTGTGGAAGGGCAGAGTGACAGGGCAGAGTGATAGGGCAGAGTGGCAGGGCAGAATGGCAGGGCACAGTGACAGGGCAGAGTGGTAGGGCAGGGAAGAGTGACAGGAAAGAGAGACAAGACAGATTGATAGGGCATGGGGAAAGGGTAGAGAGGCAGGGCAGAGTAACAGGACAAAACAGAGTGGCAGGGTAGAGTAACAGTGCAGACTGACAGGGCAGAGTGGCATGACAGAGTGGAAGAGCAGAGTAACAGGGCAGGGTGACAGGGCAGAGTGGCTACATCTGTCTCTGCTCTGCTATATCTGACCTGCTCAGATGTAGCAGAGCTGAGGCAGTCAGAGATGTTACATCAGATGTGGCAGGACAGATTGACCAGGCAGACTGACAAGGCAGAGAGACAGGTCAGTATGGAAGGGCAGAGTGGCAGGGCAGAATGTCAGTGCAGAGTGGCAGAGCGGAGAGGTAGGGCAGAATGACATGACAGAGTGGAAGGGCAGAGTGACAGGACAGATTGGCAGGGCATAGTGAAAGGGCAGAGTGGCAGGGCAGAGTGGAGGGCAGAATGGCAGGGCAGAGTGTGACGCCCTGGACTAGCCAGGTAGTCACAGATGGGGCCCTGCACAACACCAGTCCCACACAAGGTAACACCAGCCAAACCATAAACCCTAGTCACCTCCCACAGAGCTTGATGGACACACCAGGGGGCGGAGCCAGTTGGTTGGCCACGCCCACCGAGGAGTTCAGAGGGCCTGAGGCAGGAAACAGACAGTTGATTCAGTTCAGTAATAGTTGAGTGAGTAGTGAGAGGAGACTGACAGCTGCCGGGGTTGGAGCCCGGGCACCTTTGGCTAGTAGGCAAACGGTGGCCTTAGCCTGTAGAAGCCAGGAAGACGGCTCGGTGGAACCGTGGTGGACTGGGACAGGGTAGTGGCCCACCGGTACCGACCCAGGGAACCGACTCGGAAACCGGAGCACACAGGGGGGTACTCAGACCCTGAAATGAGGTCCAGAATCCACTGGACTGAGTTAATTAACTGATTGTGGTCTGGACTATAGGTCCTTTCCCACCCAAGTCCCGACTGAAGACAACAGCTCACCGAGGGGGGCAGAAAGCCACCGCACAGGCAGAGAGATCCCACAGGCCAGTGTCTGTGGGCAAACTGGCTCCTCCGACATATACAAAGCACCGGCAGTCTACACATACACTACACAGTGCAGGAAAAAGGCAAAGACCACCGAACCGGGTGGGGGACCAGACGCAGCCAGCTGCGGGCATCGACCACCATCAACTTTGTTTACAAGAGACTTTTGTGTGTCAATAACAGTGAGTACAACAGTGCCATCCGGCCGCGCACCGCCCTGCACAGCCCAGCTACTTCTCCCCAACGGGTCCCGGGGCCATCATCCCTGCCCACGGAGGGGTTAGCATCTTGCTGCACAACCATCTCCCCCGGGTGCCCCGTAACTGCAGCGGTGGTGTCTACACCTTCACCACATCCCATGGGTGGCGTCACGAACTTAAACACGGCTCCGGTCGTACACCTACGTACCACCCCCCTAAGTAGCGCCAGTACCCTTTCAGAGCGAAGTGACCCCGGGTCCAGAGGTGCTCGAGCCACCCACCAACGAACCCGGATCCAAGCGGCTCGGCTGCAGCCAAGCGCGGGGCAGTACTAGAGCAGAGGACCAGGACAGAGTGTGTCGCTCTCTCTTATATACAAAAGAGTATACAGACAATAAAGCATTCTTATTGTGAGGTAAAACATTTCCCTGCCTGTGTTTAAAAAAATGTTTTATGTCAAAGAAAGTATTACTTACTATCCTGTGCTTTTTGTCTGTATACCGTTTATCTTCCTCCCCAGTCCAGGAGATGTGGTATGATCAGACCACGTTCCTGTATGGTCAGACACGGCCATTACACAGTACATAGCAGAGGCACATAAATAAGATTATCTTAGCACAGGAATATTTATTTTAAACACATCCAATTGTGGAACTTATAATAATTATTATTATAAGATATATTGATTAAAATGAAAGTTGTTTGTGGGAAAACCCCTTTAGGAAGCAATTGGGTGAAATTTGTCCACCCTTGCGCTCAAAGCTCTTCTAGATGTCTAGGGAGGCCTCAGCTGCCAGAACATTAGTGCCCATTGCTTTTATGGTTTGTTGATCTAATAGAGATATGGTGGTGATGTAATACTGAGCTTATTAGAACCCTGATAGGAATACATCTAGATTACCAAGAATGTTTTTATCTGCCCATTAGGTCCCTTCACTAATATGAAAAGAACTTGCATTGCAACCATTACAATCCATCTTGATGTTATTTGCATATGTTAAAAAGAAAGCTACACAGAGGGGGCTTTCAGACTTGAGAACATCAAGCGTCGTTTATTTATGGCTTTTCCCTGCCGAGTGGGAAAAATGTTTTGTTTAAACAAATTATCGGAGTAATTGGCATCTTTACAATTTTTTAATCATCTTTAAAGTGGAGTTGTGTTCACTTATTTGCAGTACGAACAAATTGTTATTTTCCAATCTGACATCGAAAAGAGTTTTCTACATTATTTACTGTGATATATATTATTTGTTCTGTTATCTCTGTCAGGTTCTTACCACAGGTTGATTAAACACTAAGACATTGATTGCTGTACTGCATAGTGATTATATAGCACGTTTTCTCGATGAGTCTGTAAACTGTCTTTTGTTTTTCCTTTTAGGTTAGGTTTTTAATTGAACTGAAAACTGGCCCAAGGAACGCATCCATTTGTGTTCAATGACTGCTCTGTGAATGGTCCCCAGTCATGGGGTGTACCCGAAGGTCATTCCTTGTCCTGGTATTACTCAACTTCTTTATTAATGATGCTCATTTATTACATATATTATTATTTATTATTATAGCGCCATTTATTCCATGGCGCTTTACAAGTGAAAGAGGGTATACGTACAACAATCATTAACAGTACAAAACAGACTGGTATAGGAGGAGAGAGGACCCTATATATATAATAGCTGTACTACCCGGCTTCGCCAGGGTTAATAACTGTTGTTAACAAAATAGAATGGATTAACATTCCTGGGATAGAATCTATAAATAGAATATATTAACGCCCGGGATAGTAACTGTCTCTCTGTTTCTCTCCCATTCTCTGTCTGTCTCCCCCTCTGTATATATCTCTCTGTCTCTCTCTCTATCTCTTTGTCTGTCTGTCTCTTTCCCTGTCTGTCTCTGACAGTCTCTCTCTCTTTCTCCATCTGTCTCAATCTATTTCCTTGTCTGTATATCTATCTCTTTCCCTGTCTGCCTCTCTATCTCTGTCTCTTTCCCTCTCTTTCCCTCTCTTTCCCTGTCTGTCTCTTTCCCTCTCTTTCCCTGTCTGTCTCTTTCCCTGTGTCTGTCTCTTTGTCTGTCTCTTTACCTGTCTGTGTCTGTCTCTTAACCTGTCTATCTCTTTCCCTCTCTTTCACTGTCTGTCTCTTTCCCTGTCAGTATGTCTCTTTGTCTGTGTCTGTCTCTTTGTGTCTGTCTCTTACCCTGTCTATGTCTGTTTCTTACCCTGTCTTTGTCTGCTTCTTTCCCTGTCTGTGTCTGTCTCTTTCCCTGGCTGCATTGTGACACACCAACATTCCATTTAAGGGCATGGCTGCGCATTCTTCTGAAGTTCTGGCTGCACTGTGGCTCCCAGCTCTATTCGCTTTAATGGAGGCAGGTTTTTTGGTGAATAACTGTAAAGCACAGGGTTAAAATTTCCCCTCAAAACATAGCCTACGACGCTCTCTGGGTCCAGAAGTGTGAGTGTGCAAAATTTTGTGGCTGTAGCTGCGACAGTGCAGATGCCAATCCCGGACACACACACACGCACACACACACACACACACACACACACATTCACCTTTATATATTAGACTAGCTGTACTACCCGGCTTTGCCCGGGTTAATAACTGCTGTTAACAAAATAAAAACCACAAAACATATAGATATAAACGCAATTATAATGTCTGTCTCCCCATCTGTATATATCTTTCTGTCTCTCTCTCTGTCTCTTTGTCTGGCTTTCTCTTTCCCTGTCTGTCTCTGACTGTCTCTGTCTCTTTCTCCGTCTGTCTCAATCTCTTTCTCTGTCTGTCTATCTATCTCTGTCACCTTCCCTGTCTGCCTCTTTCCCTGTCTGTCTCTTTCCTTCTCTTTCCCTGTCTGTCTCTTTCCCTGTGTCTGTCTCTGTACCTGTCTTTGTCTGTCTCTTACCCTGTCTGTCTCTTTCCCTTTCTTTCCCTGTTTGTTTCCCTGTGTCTGTCTCTGTCTATTTGTCTGTGTCTGTCTCTTTACCTGTCTGTGTCTGTCTCTTAACCTGTCTCTCTCTTTCCCTCTCTTTCCCTGTCTGTCTCTTTCCCTGTCTGTGTCTGTCTCTTTCCCTGGCTGCATTGTGACACGCCAACATTCCATATAAGGGCGTGGCTGCGCATTCTTCTGAAGTTCTGGCTGCACTGTGGCTCCCAGCTCCATTTGCTTTAATGGAGGCAGGTTTTTTGGCGAATAACTGTAAAGCGCGGGGTTAAAATTTCCCCTCAAAACATAGCTATGACGCTCTCGGGGTCCAGAAGTGTGAGTGTGCAAAACTTTGTGGCCCGGGTTAATAACTGCTGTTAACAAAATAGAATGTATTAACAAAAATGTATTCTGCACACAAAAACCACAAAACAGATAGATAGAAATGTAATTATTAAATTGTTGCCTATATTAACCAATCAGAGCTCAGATTAATTAACTGTAGCAAAATAGAAGCTAAGCTGTGATTGGTTGCTGTTGGCAGCCTGATAAATCTCCAGGCAACAGAAAGCCCTCCCCCCTGACAGTGTATATTAGCTCACATATACACAAAATAGACAGGTCATGTGACTGACAGCTGACGTATTTCCTATATGGTACATTTGTTGTTCTTGTAGTTTGGCTGCTTAATAATAAGATTTTTATTTTTGAAGGATAATACCAGACTTGTGTGTGTTTTAGGGCGATTATGTGGTGAGGTTGGTGTATGTGTGGTGAAATGTGTGCTGAGGGTGGTATATGTGTTCAAGTACGTGGTAGTGTGTGGCGCATTTTGTGTGTGTGTTCATATCCCCGAGTGTGGTAAGTATCCCATGTCGGGGCCCCACCTTAGCAACTGTACGGTATATACTCTTTGGCGCCATCACTCTCATTCTTTAAATCCCCCTTGTTCACATCTGGCAGCTGTCAACTTGCCTCCAACACTTTTCGTTTCACTTTTTCCCCATTATGTAGATTGGGGCAAAATTGATTGGTAAATTGGAACGCTTGGGGTTAAAATTTCGCCTCACAACATAGCACACGGTGCTGCCCGGGATAGTAACTGTCTCTCTGTTTCTCTTCCATTCTCTGTCTGTCTCCCCCTCTGTATATATCTCTCTGTCTCTCTCTCTTTGTCTGTCTCTTTCCCTGTCTGTTTCTGTCTCTCCGTCTGTCTCAATCTCTTTCCCTGTCTGTCTATCTATCTCTTTCCCTGTCTGTCTCTTTCCCTCTCTTTCCCTGTCTGTCTCTTTCCCTGTCAGTCTGTCTCTTTGTCTGTGTCTGTCTTTGTGTATGTCTCTTACCTTGTCTATGTCTGTTTCTTACTCTGTCTGTGTCTGCCTCTTTCCCGGTCTGTGTCTGTCTCTTTCCCTGGCTGCATTGTGACACGCCAACATTCTATATAAGGGCGTGGCCGCGCATTCTTCTGAAGCTCTGGCTGCACTGTGGCTCCCAGCTCCATTCGCTTTAATGGAGGCAGGTATTCTGGTAAATAACTGTAAAGCACAGGGTTAAAATTTCCCCTCAAAACATAACCTACGACGCTCTCTGGGTCCAGAAGTGTGAGTGTGCAAAATTTTGTGGCTGTAGCTGCGGTGCAGATGCCAATCCAGGACATACACACACACACATACATACATACACACACACACACACACACACACAAAAACACACACACACACAAAAACACACACACACACACACATTCAGCTTTATATATTAGATTGAGAAAATATATGTAGGCACTTATATAGTGCTGGGCAGCCCACGGAACTAATAGTATGAACATCATCAATAGTGATGTGTGATGCACAGTGTCACAGCCAGACACTGTGCATCACACATACCTGTGTCACTGGCACCCTATGCAACCATTATCCTTATCAAATAAAAAAAATCCATTACTTACTACTTGAATCCTACAACTCCTTTATGAAAATAATTACTTTAAGGGGATAAAGGCCCGGTCACACTAAGCAACATCGCTAGCAACATCGCTGCTAACGAACAACTTTTGTGACGTTGCTAGCGATGTTGCTGTGTGTGACATCCAGCAACAACCTGGTCCCTGCTGTGAGGTCGTTGGTTGTTGCTGAATGTCCTGGGCCATTTTTTAGTTGTTGCTGTCCCGCTGTGAAGCACAGATCGCTGTGTGTGACAGCGAGACAGCAACAACTAATGTGCAGTGAGCAGGGAGCCGGCTTCTGCAGAGGCTGGTAACCAATGTAAACATCGGGTAACCAAGAAGCCCTGTCCTTGGTTACCCGATATTTACCTTCGATACCAGCCTCCTCCACTCTCACTGTCAGTGCCGGCTCCTGCTCTGTGCACATGTAGCTGCAGCACACATCAGGTAATTAACCCGATGTGTGCTGTAACTAGGAGAGCAAGGAGCCAGCACTAAGCATTGTGCGCTGCTCCCTGCTCTGTGCACATTTAGCTGCAGCACACATCAGGTAATTAACCCGATGTGTGCTGTAACTAGGAGAGCAAGGAGCCAGCGCTAAGCATTGTGCGCTGCTCCCTGCTCTGTGCACATGTAGCTGCAGCACACATCGGGTAATTAACCCGACGTGTGCTGTAACTAGGAGAGCAGGGAGCCAGCGCTCAGTGTGCGCTGCTCCCTGCTCTCTGCACGTGTAGCTCCGTGCGCTGGTAACCAAGGTAAATATCGGGTTGGTTACCCGATATTTACCTTAGTTACCAAGCGCAGCATCTTCCACAAGGCGCTGGGGGCTGGTCACTGGTTGCTGGTGAGCTCACCAGCAACTCGTGTAGCGACGCTCCAGCGATCCCTGCCAGGTCAGGTTGCTGGTGAGATCGCTGGAGCGTCGCAGTGTGACATCTCACCAGCAACCTCCTAGCAACTTACCAGCGATCCCTATCGTTGTTGGGATCGCTGGTAAGTTGCTTACTGTGACTGGACCTTAAGCAAATGTTCTGTAGATCTAGAAGATGGGCCCTTTATCTCACCTGCTGATCTGAGATTAGTCCAATTAGACCCTAGAGCATAAAATAGACTACTTTTACCTTTTAGTTTGTTTTTACTTTATAATATAGTGAGAACATTCTTCTAATGTAGGATTACTGCTTTAAAGGGTTTTTCCAAGATAAGAAACAATGGCCTAGAATCAGGGGCGGCCATATCGTTGGTGCAACCTGTGCAGCCGCTCAGGGGCCCAAGAGCTTAAGAGGGTCCACTACCACCTCCAAAGCAAATGGAATTGTGCATTATGATGAGCTATTGGACTGTAAAGAGCCCATATATTGTTCTTGCACAGAGTCCTCTTCTGTCTGTGTCCTTCACTGCCTAGAATAGTAAATAAGTTAACTTCCTAATATTTATACATTATGAATTTTTGTCATGGTGGCTCCATACTCTGTTTACATTGCAAAGTCTGGCAGGCAACCTGATGCTGCTTAGTTGCACAGCCAGAGTCAGGCGATGACTGTTGAGTGCTCTCTGCTCTAGTCTTTGGTTTAGCAGGAGTTAATTCCTGCTGGCTTGTGGATTGCTGCTGAGGTCACAGGTTGATGACGTCCAATCACAGTCGCTTCTGCTGTATAAAAAATGGTGGAACCTAACCTCACATACCGAAGTTAGCTCTAACTTTGCTCTAGTGATATCGGTCTTTGTGCATGGTGATCCAGTTAGTGTTGAACTGTTGTATGCTATTTGGTGTGCAATGGAAATATCCTTGTTGTTTGTTTATTTCCTTCCTGTACTCTATTTCTCCCTGAGCACATATTGTCTTTTCCGCTGTGCTTGTAGTGAGTTTGAGCTTTGGTTTTCCCCTCTCTGTCAATATTTATGGGATTCTGTACTCCTGCCCCAGCCCTCTCTGGGGGTGGGTGAGAGGAGGTGTTAGACCAGAGCTGCTCAGGAGTTAGGGCTATGCTGGCGGTCCAGACCTGGGTACCATCAAGCCTACCTCTGTAATAAGGAACAGTTTCGGGCCCCTAGTCTAAGGACCAGTCTAGGTGCCTTTACTCCTGGTTACTGTGTCATAACTGTGACAATTTTATCACTTTTCTCTTTGGTCTAGCGTTACTGCTCAAAGTGATGTAACATTATGGGGACAATTACTGTAACAAAACATATCCCTATGGGAAAAACCTACTTTTTTTTCTTGCATTAATTGTACTCTTTTACCCCATTATTGGTCCACAAATCAGCAATGCTATTTGTTATTTGCTGCCCCTAGTGATGACGCATTTTGCGACCGCAAACTGCAAAGTATAATCATTACCATGGGACAAAGCATCACTAGGGTAAAATTGTTATTATGAATAGAGTCACGGTCCTCACTATAGACAGTATGTCATTATACCGTTTTCCAAACTACAATGGAATCGTCAGCCCTGGAATGGAGGAGCACTGGTTAGATAAGCGTAGGAGGACGTTTCATACTTTACTATTTTTGAAGTGTTACATTTCCACATATATCCTGTGGACAGATATAGTCCTAGTTTTGAAAAAAGCTGCAATATTTTTTCAATCCTGTACAACCCTTTTTAATCCTACTCAACTTAACCTTAGAGGTTAACTCATGAGAGACCCGATAGGCAAGAATAGAGAAGGACACAAGAAGGTGACAGAACATATCCACATCTATCAGCTGCTGGAAGAATAAGTTTCAGATCCATTTTCATGATACCAAAACACAGACATCTTGAATTTCATACTGTGTAGATCACTAAGGAATACTTGGCGATGGGAATCAATGCAACGACTGCTGAGCCGCTGGTTCTAATTACACCATCAGCCCGCCACCGGTGGTAATGTCATTACTGTATCTGTGCCCCATTCTCAACCTTTGAAATGCTTAAGAATATTTATCGAAGAACTTCACCTAGTGAGAACAGAGCACGATTAAGATCTTAGAACTCTTTGTTCCTCAGTATTCGCAGATTATTATGTCATCTTAAGAAAACCATCAAGGCAATAGAAGTAAAAAAATAAAAAAAACACAACGCCGATAGTCTCTAAGACATTAGACGACTAATAAGACGTTAACCAGTTCTGAGATGTCTTAAATCGCAGACTTGGAAACCGGCTATCTTTCTGTTCTTGATTAATGTTCCCAACTGATTAATTCCATGGCCGGGTAATAATTTAATTTACACAATTAGAGTTTTGTTTTGTTCAGCAGTAACACAAGGGCACAATGCTGCACGGTGTCCTGGGAGCACAAAGATCCTTTATTATAGAGAACATTAAGTTAAAAAGAGCGTCGGAGAAATGCTAGCACAAAGCGGATGAGATGTGCTGCATGCCCACTGGGTATAAATATTGTAGACAGCAATCACGCCAGAATTACCAGTAGTACTAATGAGGATATCTCGGTATAGAGCTCACAGGAGTGTGAAGAGAAAGCAAAAAAATGATTTCTCTGCCTCCAGCATGGAGGACACAGCCTACGGCATGACTAGTTAAATGTCAGGAAAGTTAAAGAAAAAGTATGAAATACGTTTCCTCTCCAGAGACTTGTCGATAAGTAGAAGGTTGTCCACTGCAATTCCCCCACCCTGAAGCAATGCCGATGTTTGGGAATTGAATGGGCATAAGTGTAATGGACACGCATTAAAGGGTAAATCCTCTTAAATATGCAATGCTAGGTACTATACTAAAATTATGGTGGGTGTCCTTCTACTCACAATCATCAGCAGAACTTAGAAACACAATGAACCCAATTCTTTTTTTGCATTGGCATCTCTTTTTGTCTAGTTATTTTTTAAGCTTATTTTTGTTTTGCACCAAATTCTTCTTTTAATTTGCCCCTTTTTTAAGTAAATTGTATAGGGCTTTTTCCTTTTTTTGTGTAAGTAAAGAAAATAATACAGATTTAATTGAGTGTGAGGTATAAAGAGATAAGTTAGTTACTGTTTCTCTGATGCAGGTTCTAGGAGGGCTACAGTACTGTTTTCTTAATCATTGTCGTTATAGTAGAACAATTCAATCACATTCTTTATGCAGAAGCAAGCAGAAAATAGTGTGAAGAAAGAGAAAAGGATATCCACTTTTAGAAAGTGTGCAACAAGTACCGTATTTTTTGCTTTATAAGACGCACCGGATTATAAGACGCACCCCCAAATTTGGTGAAGGAATAGAATTTTTTTTTTAATAAATGGGGTTTGTCTTATAATGCCAGTGTCCGTCTAACAAATCATGTGGAGTATATGTCCCTCATAGCCCCCCCATCCTAAAATTAGCCCCCTTAATCTGGATATGGCCACCTTATATTGAATATAGCCCCCTTGTGCTGGCACACAACCCCCAGTAATGCAACATGTCCCCTACCGCTTGCACACATCCTCTATGGCTGGCACATGGCCCCCTGTGGCTGGCACATGGCCCCTATGGCTGGCACACGGCCCCCTGTGGCTGGCACACACTGCCCCCTGTGGCCTGCACACACTGCCCCCTGTGGCTGGCACACACTGCCCCCTGTGGCTGGCAGAGATGGCCCCCTGTGGCTGGCACACACTGCCCCCTGTGGCTGGCACATGCTTCCCCCTGTGGCTGGCACACACTGCCCCCTGTGGCTGGCACACATGGCCCCCTGTGGCTGGCACACACGGCCCCCTATGGCTGGCACACAATGCCCCCTGTGGCTGGTACACACTGCCCCCTGTGGCTGGCATACATCACCCTGTGTTAGATATCGCCCCCATGCTGCTGCTTTTAGTAAAATAAACTCTTTCCTTACCTTCTCCAGCACTGTATTCCCCCGTGTCCCCCTCCTTGGGGTTGAGCTCCGGCCTCCTGCCTGCATTTCCTGGTTCATGGTCCCGGTCATGTGATCGGCACAGCAGAGTGAAATCTCTGCGTGCATGATCACAGCACCAGGAGGGAGACCGGGGAGACACGCTGGAGGGGGTAAGTAAAGAGGTTTTTTTATTTTACTATGGGCAGCAGCATGGGGGCCATATCTAACACAGGGGTGCATGTGCGATCAAAGGGAGCACAGGCAGATATAATATGCGCAGCTCCCCCAGTCCATCGCCGCGATGCGGTTTCAGCACCACAGTGATGGACAGCGGCTGTGCATATTATATGAGCGGGAGCAGGAGGTCAAAGGCTCCCTCCCGCAGCTTCACCAGCCTCCACTAGCCCCCCCAGCAGCCCCCAGCACCGCTCCAGAGCAGCCCCCACCTCCCCTGGACCCTGCAGTATATAATCTGTATATTCGGTTTATAAGACGCACCCCCTACTTTCCCCCAAAATTTGGGGGAACAAAAGTGCATCTTACTACTATCAATACGGTACTTTACATTAGTGTCGCACTAGGTTTGGGGGGAGTACCAAACGAATGGCGAAATGGAAGGAAAGGGAAACCCTGTATCTAGGGAAGGGGGAGATGGTGACCCCTGACCAAACCCACTGTTGATCTCAGGGGTCCCTCACCACCCTAGATAGGTTCTACACATATGCGCCGAGCCGGATACCTATCCTTAGGTAACCTTAGTGATGAGCTCTAAACTGGGAATGGATGGGATGAGCTCTTCGTCAACTCCACTAAACACTAAAGAAGACAACTAGGAGGACACGCAGAGAAATAGTGTATGAACTACTTATCCACAGATGATTCAGGTAGAAGTTCAGCAAAGTAATAGCAACAACATCACAGCTGAGTACAAGCCACCTACTTGTAATCAGAGCTTGAATGAACTGAATAATATTACCAGCACAAGTCCAGGGAAGAAGGGAGTATTTAAGCACATGGAGAATACTGATAATTAGCAGCTGGATGGAAAGAGGGCTCTGCTGGGTCTTAAAGGGAAGAGATGCAAACCCAACAAGAAAGATACCTAGTACAATGAATACTAACAGCAGGAACAATAGAAAGTCAAGGAGCATTTTGCTCAGTCAAACGCTGTGACCTTCTATTGCCAGAAACTACATGACTGTCTGTCACCCATGACACGCTCATGACAAGTAGCTAAAATAACAAACATTGCTCATCGTCCTGGGGTTCAGTGCCGGCTTTCCACTGCTGTTCAGGTCTGGGGTGTTTTGGGTGCGGTGGTAATGTCACGTTGACAGTGTTCATCACCACTGTAGTCAATCATTGAGCGCTGCAGCACATGTGGTCTACCTCAGCAGAGCCACTGAGCTCAGTAATTGGCTACAGCGGTGATGTTGCCAAAACACCCAAGACTTGAGTATTGGCGCGGAGCAGGGACTGGACTCGGGGAGGATGAGTGCCTGCATTGTTGTTATTTTACATATTTTAGCGTGTTTGGAGTCAACTCACCAAGAATGATACCATGGTCCAAAATCAGAAACCAAAGTTGGGACAAGTACTATGAATAATGTGTTTGATATTGATGTCCATGAGCTACAAGTTATGTATCTGCACAATAGATTGAAATAATTTATTGTAGTCTTATGTAAAATTGAATTCTATTAAATCTGTATGCTGTCATAAAGGTCAGACTTCGTGTTTTTCTGCGAAATTCATAAAGTTGTGGCCAACGCTGTTAAATTAATCTATGACACCTGCAGAATGAATCCATGTTCTGGAGAAGGTACGTGCTATCGCTTTCTTTTTACATAGTTGATTTGATAAATAACATTCTGTCTTAATCGTAATCATTCTTCTTTGCTCACTTTAACAATACGAAATCTTCACCAAATGGAACAATATGAAACATATTCATTTAAGTGTCTGGCAGGTAACATCTGCTGAAGCAGTGGGAAGTCCAGTAACCGTGACTCTCCACAGGGAGCAGCACTGTTCTTTAACAGGAGAAACAAACTTTACAGCAGAAGATTTTCATTTGAAACACAGGAATGTGCGAGGGAGAAATAATGTATAATTTAATTTTGCAAATTAACCATTTCTTCTATTTAAAGCATAGTTTAGATTTTAGATGCTATTTTCCAGTTCACATCAGATCTCATTTTTACAGGACCGATAATATCGATGATGACCTTTCTTTTGGGACACTTAAAGGGGTTATCCGGATTATTTTGCTTTTTTTTGTTTATTGCACTATTGGGCTACATTGGGGCAGGTAAGTAGATAGCAACTACCTACCTGCACTGCTGTCAGACCCCCCCCCCCGCCTCAGGGAGGTCATGTGACCACTCCTGCCGGGATTTTGCTTCTTCCTGTGATGTCACGTTGACAGAGGCAGGAGCTTATGCTCGCCTTGTAGACGGACATCACAGCCGACATCATGTAGCCACCCTGCTGGGCATGTACAGTGTCATGGAATCCTCATCCCCCTTCTCCCGCACCCTCCCACACATTCCGTACTATCCCACACCACTGCTGTGGGACCCGTAAGCTGAGGGGAGGGGCCTGGCGGTGGCTGCCCACAGTGTTAGTGTCGCGGGCGGTGGGGACGCGCTCACCACGCTCGGGTCTGGAGCTTCTGCTGCTGCTGCTCGGTGGCTCGAGCGGTGGACCGGACCCGGGGACTCGAGCAGCACTCCTCGCCCGTGAGTGAAAAGGGGGTGGTATGTTTAGGGAGATTGTTCGTGACGCCACCCATGGGACGTGGTGATGATGGCACCACCGCTGCTGGTAACGGGGATCCCGGGAGAGATGGTAGGGTGCAGCTAGGATGTTGTCCCCTCCGTGGGTAGGGGGTTGGTGATCCCGGGGCCCGGTGGTGTAACGGGGAGGCCGGATGGCTGGGGTGCAGGGACTGCGTGGCGCGGTGCCGGACGGCACTGGTGTACTCACTCAGACAATCACTAACAGAGTCGTTGGTAAACCAAAACGGCCGGATGGACGGGTCCCGCAGCCGGCTGCAGTGTTGTTGTTGTGCTCTCCCCGGACGGCTGATGGTGGCTGTCTTTCCCTGCACCTTTTAGAAATGTTCTGACTCCTGTGCTTGCCCACCGGTAGTCCGCTCCCCGGCGTATAGGTGCCGTAGGAGCCCATTTTGCCCGCAGGCGCTGGCCCTTGGATCTCTAGCCTGTGGCGGTGGCTGTATATCCTCTCTGGGTGGACGGTTGCCTTCAATTGGGACTTGGTTGTTAGGAAACCCCTGGGGTTCCTGTCACATTCGGATTTGACTATTGACGGCGGCTCCAAGCCTGGTCGGGGTCCGATGGCCCTGCCTGTGTGCTTAGCTTCACTCCGTTCCCCGGTCCAGTACCGGCAGGCCGATGCCCGACCCCAGTCCTTACGGCTCTGTGGAGTTCCACCAACTCCTGCAGACGGCCACCACTGTCTGCCAACCTTGCTGTCAGTGCCTGGGCTCCTACCCAGACACCTCAAGTGTTTTCTCCTCTCACTTTCACCTCCAAGAATGAACTGACACTTTTCCCGCGTCCAGGCCTGTAAACTCCTCGGTGGGTGGGGCCAACCGCCTGGCTCCGCCCCACCTGGTGTGGACATCAGGCCCTGGAGGGAGGCAACAAGGGTTTTTGGTTGACTGTTGTTACTGTCTAGGGTGGGGGATGTGTATGTTGGTATGTATGTGACGACCTGGCTAGTCCAGGGCGTCACACTCCCCCTTGGTAAAATGCAGACCGTCCGCGGGCTGCCCGTCCATCACCGGTTTTATTTTTCAAACTGCAAAAGATAAATTAACATTTAAACATTCAATATATGCATCTTTAGAAATCTTCCCTTACGGGAGGCACTGTACTTTAACGTTTCAAACATTTTTATTAAACGGACGGGTTCGTAGTCATCCACTCTCCCACCCAAATAACCTGATCCTTGATGCTGCCCCTAAGAAACAGGCAGCACCCCTCTTCCCCAGTCCAGGTCCAGGTTACCCGAGCGGGAACGGGTACGGTGTTTCGCACCCGGCTGTCACTTCAGGGGACCCCACGTCCAGGGGGACCCCTGACCCCGGGAGGATGGCCACCGGTCCAGGTGGTGACTGGGCCCCAGCCTGCTCTGCTGCAGGCCCTTCCTCCAATCTGCCTCTCCGGAGGCGGCACAGATGGAAAACGGCCCATCAAACTATTTACAAACCCACCGGTTTGTGGGTGGCCTGCCAGTTCTCGGCCATGTCCATGAGCAGTTCCTCATGCGGACGATAAAACACATAGGGTCCCTCCGGGGACAACTTGCCGGCAACGGCCAGGGTAATCACAGTAGATAATCAGGTGAAAACTCTGTTGATTTGTATTCATTCAAAGTGCTGAGGTTCCCAAAGGGGACAACTTGGTTGCAGCGGAGGACTGCTGCCACTATTTGAAGTCACACTCATCAAGGACCTCCTCCAGCTCAATATCCGGACGGCACGGTGGAGGAGGGGGCTGGGGCTGCATCTACACACTGCGGTTTTCCCTCTGTTTAACATCTAGGGCAAACCAGCCCCTCTCCCCGCAGTGTCGGATGTAGGTTACCAGGTCACCTGGCAACAGATCGCGGCCTGGGTGGCCCGTTGGGAGGTGCGAGTTCACGTTGCGGCGAGCCACAAACACTTCGGCCTTCAGGCCCGGTTCATAAATAAAGCCGAACCCGCTCCGCAGGTCAAACTGCCGGACTTGGCCTTCATACACCGGGCCCCACACCCGAAAGGTGGCATTGCGGAGAGCATCTTTCTCCTTGATAACTCGCGCTATCACTTCGGCCCTCTGCTGCTCCCTGGCGGCAATTTCTCGGCCCAACTGGCTTGGCTCCCTGTCCCAGTAAGGGGTGTTGGCATACCCCTGCGCTCGGGTCGGGCCCCGCTGGACCGCGCCCACACCGGCCACAACCGGTACTCTCTTGTGGGGGTCCTGCGGTGACGTGGCCTGGACTGCTGCTTTGCAGTGGCGGCCCGGCGCAGCCTCAGCCGAGGCGTGGGATTCAGGGACAGCTGGCCTCCCCGGTTGGGCCTTCGGGCCCTCAGCGGCCGGTTCTTCCACGGCCAGGCAGACTGCCGGGGCTGGGACGGTCTCGGATGCGGTCACTTCAGGGACGACGGCTTCTTGTCGTGGACGGGCACCTCCGGCAGGATCTTCCATGGCAGCGGGAGGGATGCGGGCCGTTCTCAGACAATGCCTCCAGGTTGGTCCTCTAGGGCGGACGGGTTTGGTTCCGCTACCTGTGTTAGGGGTAGCGGACCGAGCAGAGGGGCAACAGCAACCGATACGGAAGGCGGGGGAGGCAGGAGGGTGAGCGGACGCAGGCCGGGCCCCTCAGCCGCAGCGGCCGGTCCTTCTCGGACACAGGGGCGTGGGTCGCTTACCTGCTCCTCCAACACTGCCTCCACCTCGCATCTCCGCACGGCCGCTGCCACTTCCTCCATCTCGGCCACCCAGCACTCCATCAAGAACCGGACCTGGGTTTGAAGGCGGCAGCACATTTGTGCAGTCCGGGCTCCTCCCACGCCGCCGTTCCTGGCGTGGGCTCGGGAATTTCGGCATCACCGGACGGGACAGACATGCTTGCTGGCAGACTTCCAGGAACCGGATATGTTGCAGAGCCCTGGCGTCCCCGCTTTTTTTGCCCTCGGCTACATTAGGCAGGTTTTCAACCGCCCCCCCTTGGTTCTTTCTAGCACTTCCGCTTGTTGGGGGCGGGGCTTCGCTTTTGCACCTTCCCTGCTCGGGGAAGACGCTCGAGCGGGAGATTTTTGTGCCAAAGATGGCGGCGCTTCAAATTTTTCGGCCGGATGCCGCCAGCGGAGACCGCAAGGCGCACTTCTACTGGTAAGTAGATCGGTTCTATCCTGTTTGTAGACGCCAAGTTGTCGCGGTCGTTGGGGACGCGCTATGGGCAGATCACAGACAGCGGGTGAATGAGAAGTACCATAACTTTTTGTACTGGTTTCCGGGGGTCACTTACTGACATAGAATTGATGGATAAGCCATCAATGTTATAGTCCCAAACCACCCCTCTAATTTACACCATAGTTATTCATAATTCTAACTCCTATTACAGCTGCATTCACAATTATGTAAGCTCTGTAGCAACCCCAGCTTGTTCAGTATCTGTAAAAATCTTACTATGCTGATTAGAGTCCTGGGAATAGTTGTCATTGCATAAAGGACTTGTCAGGGCTGGTGGGTCTGTACCTGAGTTGGTCCGTCGAGTTGTTACTTGTGCTCTGGCTCCTCGACGGGTCACCCATCACCCTTCGCTAGTCACGGGGGCGGGGTGTTACCATCGGGGGCGGAGCTTGCACGAGTGCCCGCTCTGACCAAGGACGTCGTACCCTAAGAGTCACTTGGGAGCGGGAACGCAGCTGCTTTCAGCGTTGGTGTCACTAAGGGGGCCCGGGATGCTATGTCTCCTGGTGTGGGCTGTTACCAGCAGATACTGAACGCTGTATTCTCTGACACAGTCAGATGGTGGGAGCTTCCCTCCATTTCACACTCTTCCTCTCCTTCCGATGTTCTGTGGACAGAGGGTGGGGAATGAGCAGTGCCTCAGCGAGTCACATGAGTTCTAGGAGGCAGATTTAAACCATCAATCTGCCTTCCTTTCTAGCTGATTAATACACTTGTGTGGGTGGTTTGGTTGGTTTGGTTTGTGCTGGTTCTCTGAGGTTTCTTCTAGCATGCCCTGCTGAGGGGTACAGCTTTTTCTTTGTTTACAGCTGGGTTCAGCTTCCTTTTGGTTTCTGCTGTGGTATCAGCCTTAGGTTTTTGTTCCCATTTCCGTTTAGTTATTTTCTTAGTGTGATTCTTCCTGTAGCGTCCCTGCAGCAGTCGAACTGCTCGGATCCGGGGTCGCTGTGGCTCGTGGGTCTCTGGACCCGGGGGCTTGCGGCCACTTCGAAGTGTAAAAGGGGGAATATTTACAAGGGAGAGTTTGTGACGCCACTCGTGGTTCGCGGTAAGGAGAGTACCGCCGTTGCCAATGGAAGTACCCGGGAGAGATGGAGCGGGGCAGCCAGATGTTGTTCCCTCCACGGGTAGGGGAGACCCCGGGACTCTAGAGGATAGTTGAGAGGATGGCGTGGTTCGGGCTGTGGGGCAGGCAGGACGCAGGGAGAGCAGTGTACCCACTCAGACTGTGTGGATGTTGGTGCAACCATGAAGTGGACTTTGACACAGAAGTAAACCAAGTCTCTGGGTGCCGCTGCCACTCTGGGGGAGCTCGTCCGGGAATCCGTTCCCGCTAGTATTGTCTTGTGGAATGTAGCCTGCCTCCATGCACATGTAGATAGATGTTTCTGAGTGACCCCTCGGCTTGAAGCTGTCGGGGTCCCGCTCCCTATAGTTAAATAGAGGAGTTATGCTCTCGATGGCTGACACTTGGGATTTCAGTGGGCCACATAAGCTGGAAAGCCCTATCCCCCTTGTTGTGTTGGTGCCTTCAATCTCTGAGCTCTTGGGGAAAGTTCATAAAGAGATTATCCTCCACAAGTTAATTATCAGGTTACGTGAAGCTACTCCCTGATCTAGGGAGTGCTCAGTACCGGTCTGGTTACTAGATTTTCCGGTGCCGACCGTTCTCTAAAACTAAGTCTGGGCACCCTTCTCCAATACCTTGCGACCAGTTCTCCGACTCCTACGATCCCAGACCACCGTCTGCGACCTAACCAACGTCTCCCAGGGAGCTACAACTCCCTCAGCTCCTCACTCTCTGAGGGCTACTCTCCAACTCTGACTAAGTCCCTCCCACCAGTCTGCCTGACTCCTAGGCAAGTGGCTCTTTTCCAGCTAGACCACCCACTGGTGTGCCTGAAAGGTGTGGTGTGAGGTGTGGCTAGGATTTGAATGCTGATGGAAGCAATACCAATAGTTAGGATCCCAGAGCCATGGAGGGTGAGTTCTGCACCATAAGAGAAAGCAGTTCAGTTCCCTTTGACACCCTGATAAGGTCAGGGGTATCACATCCCACCTGCCATCGCTCGCCAGCTGCCATACTGTTTGCTGCCTCGGAAGGGCTCTGTTAAAGCCCTCCCTCGCCAGGATCAGCAGGCGGGTGAAGGATATCCCCGGCCATTAAGTGTGACGGCTACCGCCAATTGCGACTGACACATTGCGCTTGCTAGCGTGCAGCAGGTCTGGTCCCATCATCCTGCATTATAGGACTATACAATACAATAATCCTATAATAAACTAGAAGCTTCAGAAAACACTTAAGGCACAAAGATGTTTCAAAAAGCACTAAAGGATGGATAAGTCATCAATGTTAGAGTCCCAGAGAACCCCTTTAACGTATCCCAAATTCATAATTCTTAGACACCAGGACCCAGGTGTTACTACTGAAGTCCCCAACTCCTCCGTCTTTGACTGTCTTAAAATTCCTTAAGCTTTACAACAAAACACACTGAACACTATTGTGGGTTAAATGAGTTGGTCACAGCTTCCACAAAACTGTAAAATACATTGCAAATCTCTGTCTATGGCCATTTCTTCTTTATCTTATACCATTCTCCAAAATGAAAATAATAATAATAATAATTTTAATTTATATAGCGCCAACATATTCCGCAGCGCTTCACAATTCAGAGGGGACATGTACAGACAATAAGATACAATACAAAATAACAAAATTAAGATAATTGGAGGAGTGAGGGCCGTGCTCAAAGGCTTACAGTCTATGAGGAAATAGGGGAGACACAAAAGGTGAATGGGGGGAGAAAAGCTTGTCATATATGGTCCAGCCATCGATTTAATAGGGGATTCAAAACCAGCTGCGTGGCCGGTCATCAGCCAGAATTTATACATACAGAGTGTAAAAAAGTACATGGAGAGGAATGCAACCAGAAGATACAGGAAACAAGAATTTGAAGTAAATGTTATGAAGGGCACAATGGGACTAGATTAGATGAGGTAGGTAAGGTGAGTGTGACGCCCTGGCAAAACCAGGTTGTCACAGAGACTGCACAAATCTTCCAGGTGCAGGACTCCATCCTCCTTGGCATACCAACCAAACCCACACCCAGGTACACAACATCAGCCAGCAAAGCCTTTTCACCCCCCATGACAATAGGGACACACCAGTGGGCGGGGCCAAGCGAATAGTGACGCCCACCTAGGGGTCCTGAGGTGTTCTGGGAGGGACAGTTGAAGTTGAAGTTCAGTGCAGTTCTGTGCAGGGAGAGGAATTGAGAGGAGTGTGCAGTGACAGGGTAGTCAGGGGTTGGAGCCTCTGGACTACCGGACTACTGACTAGGTGGCAGTCGTCAGACAGGGACACAGGCGACGTGAGATCCAGTCGCGGGAGACCTTAAGTGGACCAGGGCAGGGTTGTAGCCCACTGATGCCGACAGCGGGAATCCAGTCCGGAAGCCGTGCACAGTCGGGGTGCCTGGACCCTAGGGCGAGGACTACTTCAAGCTCCTTGTCAATTAGCCAGCCGGGGACAAGATTCCACGTCTTGTCCCACCAGCAAGCCCAGAGAGCGAGACGGAAGCCCAACGAGGGGGATAGGGCTCCAAATTTGCCTGATAAAATCCCACGGGTCAGTTCTCGTGGGCCACAGCTCCCAACATATAGAATCACCAGGAGTGGACTTCCCCGTTTCAAGCGGAGTAGTCAAACTGAAGACATAAACACTAAGTGCATGAGGAAGGGACCCCTGTTTGCTGTACCAGGGTGTGGGACCCGAATACACCCACCGGAGGTCATCGGTCACTGGCAATTTGGGTTACCATTGGACTCTGTGTGAATTTCTCTGGAACTGTGAGTACACCATTACCACCCGGTCCAGCCCTGCAGAACACACTCCGCAGCATTCTTCACCATACACCTGGGCCCCGGGACAAGACCTCCCCTACCCGTGGAGGGGATACAACCCTGCTGCCCCGCTCCATCAGCCCCGGGTGTCCCATACCAAGGCAGCGGCGGTGTCACTATCCATCACCGCAACTCACGGGTGGCGTTGTGGCACCCTGGACTAGCCAGGGGCCACGGGTAATAACACACACACACACCCACCCCCAGCAGTTCACAGCAGTCATCCCCAGTGAGACCTGATTCCTTCCCTCGGGTTCAGACAGACACACCTGGTGGGCAGAGTCAGGCAGATAGGCACGCCCACCGAAGAGTCTAGCTGGTCTGAGGCAGGAAACTAGGGCAGACAAGTCCAGGCAGAAGAAGGGAAAGGAGGTGTGCAGAGGGGCAGAAGCAGACAGGGGCCTAGGTTGGAGCCTAGGGCCCTCGTGTAGCAGTCAGGCAGACGGTAGTGGCCGACTGCGGGAGCCGGGAAGACAGTCTAGGTGGAACCGTAGGTAGCCGGGGTTGGGCGGTGGCCCACCGGTACCGAACCGGGGAGCCAGCTGGAAACCGGAGCACAGGAGGAGCGTATAAGAAGGTGCAGGAAAGGACTTACACTACCAACCTGGAGTCAGGGGAAAAACACCGCAGCCGTCTGTGGGACCCGTCCATCCAGCCGTTTGATTTTACCAGAGACTCCGTGTGCGTTACAGGCTGAGTAACTACCACCGTGCCGTCTGGCACTGCGCTGCCCCGCGACCATGCACCTGGCCAGGCCCCGTAATCCACCAAACAGACAACAACTCCGGGCCCCGGGACTACCAAAATCCCCCTACCCACGGAGGGGAGAGAAACATCCCAGCTGCTCCCCGTCAACGCTCCCGGGATCCCCGTACAGAGCAGCGGTGGTGCCCCAACCTCACCACACACCGTGGGTGTTGTCACAAACCGACATCCCAAACACCAACAAAACATCCCCTTTCACTTACGGGCGAGGAGCGCCGCTCGAGTCCCCGGATCCGGCCCACCGCTCGAGCCACCGAGCAGCAGGACCGAGCGTGGTGAGCGCAGCGCCCCGCCGCCCGCGACAACTTGGCGTCACGAACAGGATCCTACCGTACTACCGCCTGGTAGACGTGCGCCTTGTGTCCCGCCGGAGGTGTCCGGCCGAAAATTTTCGGAAGCCGCCATATTGGGCGCGAAAAGTTCCCCGCTCGAGCGTCTTCCCGCGCAATGGAGGCGCGAAAGCCGAAGCTCCGCCCCTGAAGAGGAGGTGCCGGAAAGACACCAAGGGGGCACGGATGGCGTCTGGCCGCATGTGAACCACGGCTGTAGAAGCAGGGACGCCAGGACTCTGCAACTATTTGGTTCCTGGAGCACCGCTGCACGAGATGTCCCGTCCGTCCGGCACCGCTGAAACCTCAGTACCCATGCCCGCGGCCAACGCCCCGACCGACCCGTTACACCTGTCACCGGTAGCAGAGCTTACAGCGTCTGTGAGGGAGGGCCCAGACCTGGGGTCCCCAGGCCTCACCTTTGTCACTGCCCTGCCACCGGTCCCGGCTTCCATCCCGGCAGCACCGCTGATGACGACGGCCCCGGCAGTCCGCCCGGCCGCAACGGAGATGACGACGGCTCCGGCAGTCCACCCGGCCGCAACGGCAGCGAAGTACCTGTCCCGTTAACAAATCTGGGCCCGTTCCTGGACTGGGGTCAAGGGGTGCTGCCCACTTCTTAGGGGCAGCATCAGGGCCAGGTTGTTTGGGTGGGTGACTGAAGGACCCGTTCTGTTGTTATTATTAAAAGTGTTTTATTGTTGTTGCAACGGTTGAAGTGATATGCCTCCCGTAAGGGAAGATTTCTGAACATGCTTGTTTATTTTCTTTTTCAGTTGTGAAAATAAAACCAGTGATGGACGGGCAGCCCGCGGACGGTCTGCATTTAACCAAGGGGGAATGTGGCGCCCTGGACTAGCCAGGGGCCACGGGTAATAACACACACACACCCCCACCCCCAGCAGTTCACAGCAGTCATCCCCAGTGAGACCTGATTCCTTCCCTCGGGTTCAGACAGACACACCAGGGGGGCGGAGTCAGGCAGATAGGCATGCCCACCGAAGAGTCTAGCTGGTCTGAGGCAGGAAACTAGGGCAGACAAGTCCAGGCAGAAGAAGGGAAAGGAGGTGTGCAGAGGGGCAGAAGCAGACAGGGGCCTAGGTTGGAGCCTAGGGCCCTCGTGTAGCAGTCAGGCAGACGGTAGTGGCCGACTGCGGGAGCCGGGAAGACAGTCTTGGTGGAACCGTAGGTAGCCGGGGTTGGGCGGTGGCCCACCGGTACCGAACCGGGGAGCCAGCTGGAAACCGGAGCAAAGGAAGAGCGTATAAGAAGGTGCAGGAAAGGACTTACACTACCAACCTGGGGTCAGGGAAAAAATACCGCAGCCGTCTGTGGGACCCATCCATCCAGCCGTTTGTTTTTACCAGAGACTCCGTGTGCATTACTGGCTGAGTAAGTACCACCGTGCCGTCTGGCACTGCGCTGCCCCGCGACCCTGCACCTGGCCAGGCCCCGCAATCCACCAAACAGACAACAACTCCGGGCCCCGGGACTACCAAAATCCCCCTACCCACGGAGGGGAGAGAAACATCCCAGCTGCTCCCCGTCATCGCTCCCGGGATCCCCGTACAGAGCAGCGGTGGTGCCCCAACCTCACCACACACCGTGGGTGGTGTCACAAACCGACATCCCAAACACCAACAAAACACCCCCTTTCACTCATGGGCGAGGAGCGCCGCTCGAGTCCCCCGAATCCGGCCCACCACTTGAGCCACAGAGCAGCAGCAGCAGCGCCGGACCCGAGCATGGTGAGCGCAGCGCCCTCCCCGCCCGCGACAGCATCACTGACAAACTCTTCCGCTGTAAATACTCCCTTTTTATTGTTGTGGGCGATGGGCCGCTGCATGAGCCCCGGATCCGGCTGCCACTCGAGCCCCAGCCACAATCCTGGATCAGAGCGCCTCGGGTAGCCTTCCATGACGTGGTCAGACACCCCCTGCCCGCGACATGATGGGCTAGTCTAACGAAATGCGTTTTTATGGCCTGCTTAAAGATGTGGATGTTGGGAATTAATTGGATTGTTCTTGGTAGTGTGTTCCAGAGCATTGGCGCAGCTAGTGAGAAATCTTGAAGACGGGAGTGGGAGGTTCGAATTATTGAGGATGTCAGTCTTAGGTCATTAGCAGAGTGGAGGGCATGGGTGGGGTGATAGACAGAGATCAGGGAGGAGATGTAGGGCAGTGCAGAACTATGGAGAGCTTTGTGGGTCAGAGTGATAAGTTTATATTGGACTCTGTAGCGGATAGGCAACCAGTGCAATGACTGTCTCAGAGCAGAGGCATCAGTGAAGCGGTTGCAGAGGAAAATGATCCTGACTGCGGCATTCAGAATGGATTGGAGAGGGGAGAGTTTAGTAATAGGGAGACCAATTAGTAAAAAATTACAATAATCCATGAGAGAAAATGACAAAAAACTAACCACTGCTGTACAGCAGGACTTGGAAATAAAACATAACTGGGCATGGACAAGAACCGCCATGGTGTGACAGCACATGCTAACTGCCAATACATAACTCTTTGGTATTTTAATGATAAAAACTAGGGTAGGGTGGGAGTGTGCCCTTTGCTGTTGGTAAAATGGCAAAAGACCATTGCCGTCTCTACCCCTCTTTTTAACCAGACCACCAAGCACGCCACTTGAGACACTCTCTTGATTCTCATTTTGATTAACCCCGGTCGACTCTTTTGCAGTTTTAGGCCCTATCCGTATTCAGTTCAGTGGCTGCTAAGCTTTGCAACTGATTCCTGGTAAGAGAAACTATGACATCAGTAAAGTAACATCAGTTTGTCTGCATCCACATGACTGTCTCTGCATAAAGGAAATAACCCCAAGTTACCCTTATTACAAAAAAACTCCAAACCATAGGGGGTTTTGCTGAGAAAACAGAGTTGTCTATTGTGACACCTTGGCCTGGTAAGTCTGAGTTTCAAAGTTTTAAAGTGTGATCAGTTGGTCATTGAAGCTGGATTCCCTAATTACTATGTAAAAGGGAGTGGTCGTGTGGCGCCCCTGACCTGGTCAGGCACAACTGAGTACTGCTCCCATGCTGGGGGCAGTACAATACAGGTAATCCAGAAGGCTGACCAAGGTGTGACTACACAGGCGCATAGTAATCAGGTCTCACACATTGACCTTTGAAGGGACTCCTGAGAGATTCCAGGAGGGGGCGTAGCCTCCATGTCCACTCAAGGGGTGTGGTAGAGAGCCTGGTTGCTAGGTTGCGTAGGCAAGAACAGGAGAGGAGGAAGTAGTGAGCCAGTTAGTGAGTGCAGCTCAGGGAGAGCAGTCGCATGCAGCAGACCCTGGAGTCTGTCACAATCTGACAGCGTACGCGCAGTGACTACCGACGGGGGAGATCGGTCACCTGGTAGTGTCACCCGAAATCCACCCAAGGCTAGAGAGAGCAAAGGAGTGGCAGAGTAAGGGGACTGCCAGGGAGGTACCAGGTCCGCAGGGGTAACAGGTCCCAGTGCAGAGATAGATTCACCTTTCTTCTGCCAAATCTGCCGGTGTGGGGCCCTTAAAGCCCACACCATACCACCACAGAGTCCGCAGCCACATAGAAAAGAGAGGGTCCATAGTTCACAGGAGGCAAGCAGCCGGAGGGACCTGGTCCAGGCTACAAGCAAACGGGCCGAAACGAGGGGAGAACAGGCAGCAGCAACTTCCCTGGGTTACCCCCGTAGGGACTTCAAGTCGGGGTCACCACAAAAACACAAAGGGCTAAGGAAGGCGAGTTGGTAGTCACCCTCATCAGCCAGCCAGAAGGATACCTGGTTCCAGCCTGGTTCATCCCAGCTATGCCCGGGTTACTCACCCTGCCATCTACTGTGAGTAAAAACCCTGAAAGACTTTCTGGACTGTGCCTGAGTCATTCTGCGACCTGTGGTTCCACACACTTACACAGGGCTCTGGGGCTTGTCTCACTCTCAGGAGGCCACTACAATTGACTACACCCACCATCAGCCCCAGGCACCCCTTAACCTGCAGTGGCGGTCCCCTGACAGCAATATCGAGAGTGGCATCACGAAAATCCTAAAGAGAAGGTTCCCTACCTGTGACCAGATTATCCATCCATGTGGAGTCCCTGAAAGTAAAGCACCAGCACCGACACAACAGCTGTGGGGCTTCACAAACTATTTATAATGCAAGATGCTTGCCCTTAAATTAAACCATAGGCCAGTCACAGACCAGCAACTGTGTAGTGCTTGGTCCTCGTCCAGCATGGCACCTCCACATACCCCCTCTCCCAGGCCTCGATGGGTCACCGCTCTCCTCACCTGTCCCGAAGTGTGCCACGGTCTCCTCCTATTTCCAGGCCATGCACAGCCCTTCTGTAAGTGCCCATAATGTGCGCATGAGGTAACGCCCCCTTACTTAAAGGGCCGGCATTCCATTACCAGAAGTGATGCCAGAAGGTCACCTATTACCTTAAGGTATTTAAGACTGCTTCCCCTTACAGGAGGCACCTGTTGTGTCTAGTACTGCTTGCCTTGTCCTAGTTCCAGTTCCGTGTTGCTAACTTGTGTCTCATCCTAGAGTCTACTCTCTACCACTATCTCCATGCTGCCACATCTAAGCCACCATCTCCATGCCACCACGTCTGAGTCTCCACCTCCATGCCGCCACGTCTGAGCCATCAACTCTCTATGCTGCCACGTCTGAGCCACTATCTCCGTGCTGCCAAGTCCGAGTAACCATCTTCGTGTTTCCACATCCGAGCACACCAGCACCAGACACTAAGAGATAATTACCAGTCCGTAAGAGCTGACCTCCACTGGTTCCTGGCAGGTGTGCATTTAGGCCCCCTCTGGTTGTGCCAGACAATCCCTGTATAGAGATTCGCTACTGGTTAGCTCCCTCAGGGTAGTCTGGTGTACGACCCAGTGGGTCCACTCCCGGACACTTGCTGCCCCTCGGAGATGGTAACAAATTGTAATATTATATTCTAGGCCATCCTGGAGACATGAACCCAGAACCTGGCTTATAAAAAGCTGGGTTGCCCAAAAGAAAGTTGTTCACATGTGGGGGTCTGCCTATGCTGGTTGTGATTCATAATTCTTTTTCTGCTCCCCCAAGGTAACAGAAGATAAACGTTCTAGTCTAAATTAGGTATTTCTGTTATTTCTCAGTTTTTATTGTTAGCACTGTATTTAGTATATTAAAGCTTAAAACATTAATAAATTTGATACTTGTATGCTCTAAAGAATTCATATCCTTACAAAGCGTGTGTGACCCTGTTGATTGTCAGACAGAAGTATATTTCATGGACTTATTGTGAAGCCCCACAGGTGTTGTGTCGGTGCATTACCTTCAGGGACTCCACGTGGGATGGTCTGGTCACAGGTAGGGAACCTTCTCTTTAGGATTTTCGTGACGCCACTCTCGGTATTGCGGTCAGGGGACCGCCACTGCAGGTTAAGGGACACCTGGGGTTGTTGGTAGATGCAGTTAGATGGTGTGGCCCCCCGAGAGTAGGGCTGGCCCCAGGGCCCGTTTTGAGTGGGTGGAACCACAAGGCGCAGAATGACTCAAACACAGTCCAGGCAGTCTTTCAGGGTTTTTACTCACAGTTGATGGTAGGGTGAGTAACCCGGGCGTAGCTGGGATGAACCAGGCTGGAACCAGGTATCCTTCCGGCTGGCTGATGAGGGTGACTACCAACTCGCCTTTCTAGCCCTTTGTATTTTTGTGGTGACCCCTACTTGAAGCCCTGCTGGGGTCGCCCTGGGAAGTTGCTGATGCCTCTCTCCCCTTCTTTTGGCCCGTTTGCTTGTAGCCTGGACCAGGTCATTCCGGCTGCTTGCCTCCTGTGAACTATAGGCCCCCTCTTCGCTACGTGGCTCCAGACTCTGTGTGTGGTGGTGAGGGAGTGAAGTACCCCCACCGGCAGGTTGAGCAGGACAACTGAATGGTCCCCTACTCTGAGAACCTGCACTCGTACGGGCCTGGTACCTCCCTGACAGTCCCCTTACTCAGCCACCCCTTTGCTCTCTCTAGCCTTGGGTGGTTTTCGGGTAGCACTACCAGGTGACTGGTCTCCCCCATTGGTAGTCACTGCGCGGATTCTGTCAGTGTTGTGTCAGCTTCCAGGGTCTGCTCCACACGTCTCCTCTCCCTGAGCTGCACTCCAGACTGGCTCACTACTCCCTCCCCACTGTGCCTGCCTACGCCAACTAGCAACCAGGCTCTCTACCACCCCCTTTGAGTGGACATGGAGGATACGCCCCCTCCTGGATTCCCCAGGGGTCCCTATCAAAGGTAGATGTGTGAGACCTGATTACTATGCGCCTGTGTAGTCACACCTCGGTCAGCCTTCTGGTTTTCCTGTGTTGCACTGTCCCCAGCATGGGCGCAGTACTCAGTGGTGCCTGACCAGGTCAGGGGCGCCACATTATCACCCCGTATGTTTGAGTGATGGCAGTGTGTCTGTGTGTAGCCAGGGTTTGTGGACTGTGATGGGGTGTGATTTAGCCTATAATAATGTGTAAGTGCGAGAATGAGTGAGGGGAGAGAATTGAATCCTTGCAAGGGCACCCCACATCATGTTCCAAAAAATGTGCGTGACACCCCTTAAGCTCTACAACAAGAAACACTGCACAAAATTGTAGGTTAAATAGGTTGGCTACAACTTTATTCCACAAAAATGTAAAATATATTGCAAAATCAAATCTCCATCCTTGCCCATTTCTTCCTTACCTTATAACAATTTCCAAAACAAAGGCAACCAAAATAAAAGGGCAGCCATTGCTGTACATCAGGCTTTGGAAATAAAACATAACATGGACAAGATCTGCTGTGACATTATGTTAATTGCCATTATTTTGGTGTTTTTAATGACAAAAACTAGAGTAGGGTTGGAAGGTGAACGCTTGGCAAAATGTCCAAAAAGCCATTGCCACCTTTCCGCATTTGTTTTACCAGACCACCAAACACAACTCTGCCACTTAGGGCAGCCCCTTGATTCTTCCCACATTTTATTAACCCCTGCCGACTCCCTAGCACTCCTAGGCCCTGCCCTTAGGCTAAGTTCACATTTCCGTTGATTTGTATCAGTCACATGCGTCGCTTGACGCATGTGACTGATGCGCTGTTCAACGCTGTACAACGGATGACAAAGAACAGAATTCTTTTTCGGATTCCGTTATGTGCGGGGGGCGGAGTTCGGGGGCAGAGCCGAGCGGGGGGCGGGGCCAGGTGCTGAGGATGTCAGTGGAAGTGCTGCGGTCTGCATGGCTGGGGACAGGTGAGTGTATGTGTGAGTGAGTGTGTGTATGTGCATGTATGTATGTATGTATGTATGTATGTGTGTGCACATGCAAAGTGCGGGAGGGGGCGGAGCCGAGCGGGGGGCGGGGCCAGGCGCTGAGGATGTCAGTGGAAGTGCTGCGGTCTGCATGGCTGGGGACAGGTGAGTGTATGTGTGAGTGAGTGTGTGTATGTGCATGTATGTATGTATGTATGTATGTATGTATGTATGTGTGTGCACATGCAAAGTGCGGGAGGGGGCGGAGCCGAGCGGGGGGCGGGGCCAGGCGCTGAGGATGTCAGTAGAAGTGCTGCGGTCTGCATGGCTGGGGACAGGTGAGTGTATGTATGAGTGAGTGTGTGTATGTGCATGTATGTATGTATGTATGTATGTGTGTGTGTGCACATGCAAAGTGCGGGAGGGGGCGGAGCCGAGCAGGGGGCGGGGCCAGACGAAGGTGTCAGTGCTTGTCTGCATGGCTGGGGACAGGTGTGTGTGTGTGTGTGTGTGTGTGTGTGTGTGTACATACATGTGCGGAGTGTGGGAGGGGGCGGAGCCGAGCAGGGGGCGGGGCCAGACGAGGGTGTCAGTGCTTGTCTGCATGGCTGGGGACAGGTGTAGGTGTGTGTGTGTGTGTGTGTGTACATACATGTGCGGAGTGCGGGAGGGGGCGGGGCCGAGCGGGGAAGTGTCGGCCTCCCTGCACACGTAACCAGCCTAAATATCGGGTAACAGCAAAGCACCCGATGTTTACCTTGGTTACCCGATATTTACCTTGGTTACGGGCCTACACCGCTTAGCGCTGGCTCCTTGCACCGTAACCAGGGTAAATATCGGGTAACCAACCAAAGCTGGTGACGTGTGCAGGGAGCCAGAGAGCATGCGCAGCGAAATCCGACGGATCTCGCTGCTCAAAAAACGTTACATGCTGCGTTCCTCCCGCCCGGCGGTCAGTCGTTCCACGACTGATCAGTCGGGCGGAGGGTGCAACGCAGCATCATCAGTCACAATCCGCTGCTCATACAAGTCTATGGGAGTAGCGGAATCCGCTAAACAGATTCCGCTGTTTACAAGAGCAGCGGATTGTGACTGATAGATTTTAGCGGAAATGTGAACTTAGCCTTATACAGTTCTGTGCCTGCTAAGCTTTGCGACTGGTTCCTGTAGGAAACATAAGGATTTTCAAGGAGCTCTACCTTTCTTTGCTAATACTGTAAGATCTGATGTAAGTTTCGCTGGCGGGGAGGACGCCGTCGCTGCTGCGCTCTCGCTAACACTCGGGTCTGGCACTGCTGCGGCTGCTCGGTGGCTCGAATCCGGGGACTCGAGCAGCGCTCCTCGCCCGTGAGTGAAAGGGATGGTTGGTTTGGGGGATTTAGTCCGTGACGCCACCCACGGGTCGTGGTGAAGATAGGCACCACCGCTGCAGATGATGGGGATCATGGGAGCGATGGTAAGGAGCAGCTGGGATGTTGTTTTCCCCCTCCGTGGGTAGGGGTTGGTGGTCCCGAGGCCCAATCGTGTTGTGACGGGGAGGCAGGGCTGGTGAGATGCAGGGTTGCAGGGACAGCGCGGCACAGTGCCGGATGGCACGGGTGTACTCACTCAGCAAGAAAGGTACAAAGTCCTCGGTAAACCAAACGGCTGTATGGACGGGTCCCGCAGCCAGCTGCAGTGTTTCTCCCCGAACAGATGATGGCGGCTGTCTTTCACTGCACCTTGATGTTCTTCTGCTGACTACTATCGATTCCCAACGGTAGTCCGCTCCCCGGTGTATGGGTACCGGAGGAGCCCGTTTGCCCGCAGGCGCTGGCCCTTGGGTCTCTAGCCTTAGGCAGTAGCTGTATACCCTCACGGTGTGGGCTGTTGCCTTCAATCGGGACTTTTGCTGTTGTGAAATCCCTGGGGTTCCAGTCACATTCGGATCTGACTATTGTCGGCGGCTCCAAGCCTGGTCGGGGTCCGATGGCCCTGCCTGTGTGTGCTGGCTTCATTTCGCTCCCCGGTCGGTACCGGCGGGCCGTCGCCCGGCCCCGGTACTACGGTTCCGCGTTGCTCCACCAACCCTGCAGACTGCCACCACCGTCTGCCAACCTTGCTGTCAGTGCCTGGGCCACAAACCCAGACACCCAAGTGTTTACTCCTCACTCCTCAACCTCCTCTACTCAACTCCTAACTCCTCTGTCACTTTTCCCGCCTCCAGGCCTGTGAACTCCTCGGTGGGTGGGGCCAACTGCTTGGCTCCGCCCCACCTGGTGTGGACATCAGACTCTGGAGGGAGGCAACAAGGATTTTTGTTTGGCTGGTGTCCCTGTCTAGTGGGGGTGGGGGTGTTTGAGTGTTATCTGTGATGACCTGGCTAGCCAAGGGCACCACATAAGCGAAAGACATGCACTTCTTCATAATGTCCATGGATATGGTACAAATAAGTACTAGAAACTTTCTCTGCACAGGCCTTATAACATCAGTATGGGCCACCTATGGTATTCCCCCTTATGTTAAGCCCGGGTTAGACACCACTGATTCTTTTTTTATAGGGAAGTAGCAAATAAGGGCAAAGGCTGGTTACAAGTATTGAACTTCATTATTTTCATCCCCTTCAATGGTGAAATCAAATGGCTTTGAAATGGTATAATTAAATACAATCTAACGCACACTAAAACAAAGGCGCAACTGACAACAGTTGCAATTGGGCAATGTCTTTAGTAGCCATCTCGTGTCTCACCGCTGGTGCAATGTGTCACCAACTGTGTGTCTGACTCTTTCTCCACACTGAAGAACAATATAAACCTAATACTGTACTTTTGTTTTTGCTCCCATTTTTCAGGAGCTGAACTCTAAGGGTACTTTGCACATTGCGACATCGCAGGTGCGATGTCGGTGGGGTCAAATCGAAAGTGACACACATCCGGCGTCGCTGTCGACATCGCAGTATGTGAATCCTTTTACATATGATTAACGAGCACAAAAGCGTCGTTATCGTATGATCGGTGTAGGGTCCAACATTTCCATGATTTTGCAGCAGCGACGGTACGATGTTGTTCCTCGTTCCTGCGGCAGCACACATCGCTGTGTATGAAGCCGCAGGAGTGAGGAACATCACCTTACCTGCGTCCCAGCTGCAATGCGGAAGGAAGAAGGTGGGCGGGATGTTTACGTCCCGTTCATCTCCGCCCCTCCGCTTCTATTGGCTGCCTGCCGTGTGACGTCGCTGTGATGTCGCACGACCCGCCTCTTAGGAAGGAGGTGGGTCGCCGGCCAGAGCGACGTCGCAGGGCAGGTAAGTGCATGTGAAGCTGCCGTAGCGATAATGTTTGCTACGGCAGCAATCACAAGATATCGCTGATGCGACGGGGGCGGGGACTATCATGCTCGGCATAGCAGCATCTGCTTGCGATGTCGTACTGTGCAAAGTACCCCTAAGATCTAAGACTTTTTCTATGTACATAGATGACCTTTTTTTTTCTCTTAAATATTGTTCACAAATTTGTCTAAGGCCTCTGCCACAATCACGTGAAATTCACGCACGTGCTGAGAGACACGTATTTCCCCTGCGTGTTGCGTGCAGGTAAGTACGTGTCTCTGGTACGTGCGGGCCACGTGTGTTCTACGTGTGCTATCCGCGATAGCACACGTAGAACTGGTAATTTACATACTCACCTGGTCCTTCCTGCTGTCCGCGCTGCTGTCCGTGGTGCTGATCCTCGGTCTTCAGCCCTCCCGTCTCCCCGCTGCTGCTGCTGCCAGGCAGTGAAGTGAATATTCAATGAGAATAATGAGCGGCGGTCGGCAGCAAGAGGCAGCAGCGGCAGAGACAGGAGGGCTGGAGAAGGTGAGTTAATGTTTTGTTTTTTTTCACTGACACGTGTGTTTTCTCCGGTGTGTGTCACACGGGACCGCATCCACACTACACCCGTGTGGTACGGGTGCGGGCCGTGTGACACCCGTGCTGCGGGAGAAAACACTGACATGTCAGCGCTTTGAAAAACGCACACACGTACAAACGCACACGGACACACGTTCCGTGTGGTTTTACGTGTGTGTGCCTGCTACAATAGGGTAGCATTGCTTAACGTGTCTCCGTGCCGACGGTACGTGTAAAAAATGACAAACACGTGCCAGCGGCATGGATGTGTGTCGCAGGCCTCAATCTGTGTTTGTGAGCACTTCTCCTTTGTGAAGATAATCCATCAACCTTATAGGTGTTGCATATCAATATGCTGATTAGACGGCATGATTATTGCACAGGTGTGCCTTAGGCTGGCCACAATAAAAGGCCACTCTAAAATGTGCAGTTTTACAGCATTGATGGGATCCGGAGGGAGGTCAGAAACCAGTCAGTATCTAGTGTGACCATTGGTTCATGCAGTGCAACACATCTCCTTCACTTAGAGATGATCAGGTCATTGACTCCTCTTCAATGGCTGTAACTTGAACATGCTGCCATACAGTGGGTGCAGAAAGTATTCAGACTTCTTTAAATTTTTCACTCTTTGTTTCATTTGGTGAATTCAAAAAAAGTTCATTTTTTTCTCATTAATGTACACTCTGCGCCCCAGATAAATTAGCAAACATTTCTACATTTGTTTTTTTCTGTCAAGATGAGGTGCAGAGTACATTAATGAGAAAAAAATGAACTTTTTTGAATTTACCAAAATGTAAATGCATCTGAATACTTTCCTTACCCACTGCATACCTCCCAACTTTTGAAGAAAGGAAAGAGGGACAAAGTAAGCGTCACGCTCAGCGCGCCGCGGCAAATTTTGACCACGCCCCTAGGCACACCCCTAGCCACACCAATTTGTCAGTAAGGATCATTCAGCAGTTGCCCCAGACTGTTCGTTCATAGTCATAGCAGCCAGAATTTTCTTGTATTTATATGCATCACTAGATGACATGTTGCTTATTTGTGCCCATAAAGCCGTGTTCTGACACTGCATAATTTCAGGGGTTTTTTGTATCTGCCGATGTCTGCACCAAACTACACAATAACAATCTTCTCTGATTATTCCATTTTTGCTGCATTTTTTCTGCCTTTTCTCCATTATTTAATGCGTTTTTGGTTCAGAGGTGAATCTGCGTTTTTATGTGTTTTTATTGTACAGAGAAGCTTTTTCCTGGGTTTTTTTAAGCTCCCCATAGAAACTTCCAGAGAAAAAAAAGCATCAAAGCCGCAGAGTTCAGCAGCGTCTTCTCATGGAGTCACATCCAATTTGCTTGGATAAACACAGCAGGATAAATGTGCAAAAAAAACAGCAGAAAAAATGCAGCATTTACACCACATGTGAACAACACGGACTAAATGTCCAAGCAATGTGGATGAGCTGTCTTGAAATCTCCGCCCCTGGTGTCTAAAGACGCCACTGAACTGCGCGGATTTGGTGTTTTTTTTTTCTTTATAATCTTCAGGATTCACATCTGCCCCAAACATGTGTCAAAAAAGGGACAATGCATAAAAAATTCCGCAAACACGCAATAATCAGAGAAGAATGTTATCGTGCTCGTGGTGCGGACAGCGACAGAAAAAAACGCAGCATTTATGCTTCGTGTGAACACAGCCTCAGTGATACATTTTTGTTAAATTTTTTATGGGTTTTAATAAATAAAAATAATAAATTGCGCCATTTTTTTCCGCCATTTACCGATCCCATCAATAATCTGATCGCTGCATTGTTCGGGTCGTTACGATTACAGGGACACCAAATATGTCCATGTTATTTTCTGATTTGTGATGTTTATTATTTTATAAAAAAGTGTAATAAAAATTACATTATTCTAATTTTTTTTATTGTTTTTAGTAATTTTATTAGAAGAAAAAAACACACCTCTTTTCCTCTCCCTCTGGATACAGGACACAGATGCTGCTTTGTACAATGGAGCTCTGTGTCCTGTGTAATTGGCTGTATAATCAACAGCTAGAGCAGCTAGGAGGCTGCTGGACACAGGAAACTTTAGTTTGCTGGTTCGAATCCAAGTTGGTTAACGCAAAAAAAAAAAGAAAATTTGTTTGTATTTTTTGTCCTTATTTCTTTATAGTAGTTTTATGGGTACAAATATATCTTTTTGCTTCACCTACAAAGAGATGCAATATTTATCTATCTATCTATCTATCTATCTATCATCTATCTATTCTATCTATCTATCTATTATGTCTATCTATCCTTCTATCTATCTATCTATCTATCTATCCTTCTATCTATCTATCTATCTATCCATCTATCTATCTATCCTTCTATCTATCCTTCTATCTATGTATCCTTCTATCTATCTATCTATCTATCAATTCTATCCATCAATTCTATCTATCTATCTATCTATCTATCTATCTATCCCTCTATCAATTATGTTTATCTATCCTTCTGTCTATCTATCTATCTATCTATCCCTCTATCAATTATATCTATCTATCCTTCTATCTATCTATTTATCCTTCTATCTATCTATCTATCTATCTATCAATTATATCTATCAATTATATCTATCTATCTATCAATTATATCTATCTATCCTTCTATCTATATATCCTTCTATCTATCCTTCTATCTATCTATCTATCTATCTATCTATCTATTATATCTATCTATCCTTCTATCTATCTATCTATCTATCTATCTATCTATCTATCTATCTATTATCTGTCATGTATCTATATATCCCTCTATCATCCATCCATCCATCCCTCTATCATCCATCCATCCATCTATCATCCCTCTATCATCCATCCCTCTATCATCCATCCCTCTATCAGCCATCCCTCTATCATCCCTCTATCATCCATCCCTCTATCATCCCTCTATCATCCATCCCTCTATCATCCCTCTATCATCCATCCCTCTATCATCCCTCTATCATCCATCCCTCTATCATCCATCCATCCCTCTATCATCCCTCTATCAGCCATGCCTCTATCATCCATCCATCTTTGCAGCTAAATAATCTGCTTCTGGTTTCTCAACAGCAATATAGAGGTCAAGATAACCAAAACTGCCTATGTTTTTCAATACAGGCAGTGGCTCAGTGGTAGAGCTGCTGCCTATGAGCTCATGGTTCATGGGTTTGAGTCCCGGCCTCCCCGATAATCCAGAGCTGATTAAAATTTAATTAAATTTATTCACTGCACTGAGGGGAGGAGCCGGGACATCAGCTGTGAGCCGCGGGAGTGCGGGACAACCCTCTAAAATCAGGGCAGTCCCGCAGAATCCGGGACGGTTGGGAGGTATGCCACTGTGCAGCACCCTGGGATATGCTACCCCAGTGATCTGCAGGATCCTAAGGCTTTCTGGAACACCCTATGCTGACAACCCACACCTCACACACAAGTAGGGGCTCTTTCCCTGAGACCTGGGCGCAGCATGTAGAGGGATAACAGTGGTCAGGTGTGAGAACCAATCCCTTAGCTGTTAGCCTGGGAAAGGGGTGTGGCTTGTGGGAAGCAACAGGTGTTGCTAGGCAGAGTTGGCAGAGAGGAAAAACAACAGTTGAAGGAGCGACAGTTGAAAGGAGCCAGAAAGTGAGAGGGGTGTGAGGATTGTGAGGAGACCCCCAAAAGGCGGCTAGGAGGTAGTAGCCTGAGGGTAGACAGATCCCAGGCACTACGCACGAGGGGGTACTGGACCCCAGAGTAGATGACAGCTGCAGGCGGTCTGCTGATCCAGCCGTGTGTGGTGACTTCCAGGGTACCACACCACCCATAGGCTCAGGGACACAGCCTCATAAATAGGACTCGGGAGAGGGCACAGAGAAGTAGCCTACCCCACAAGGGACCGCGAGGCCTTTCATACTGGGCCCGGAAAGACAAAGGAGCGGAGCGTCGCAGGTCACCAACAGCTTCAGGCAAGGGGACCATCAGCTCTGCATGTGCACGGAGGGCTCAACTGGGACTCATGTCAGCACCGGGACAAAGGAAAGTCGGTTGACCAGCCGTACCAAACTACACTTGCAACATCCAGTGAGTAAATTAACAGTTAATCTGCAAGAACTGTGTCGTGTTTATTACTGGTGCACCACAAGGTGCAGCACACCTACATGGGACTTAAGCCCCTACTGGTGGAGGGTGCGAACACACTTGCTGCTATACCATCTGTCCCTAAAACCACAGCAGCGGCGGAACATCTTATTACCGCAACCCGCCAGTGGCGTCACAAGTGACATACAAAATAACCCTGTTAACGAGCGCCCCCCTCAGGTAACGGAACCGGGCACGGCCACCTGTGACGGCGATCCCCATTATCCACCCCCCGGAACCGAGTATCCCAAGGGCCTGGGGTGTGGCAGCGCTCTAGAACTGTATATGTTGACCCAGAGCATCCCAGGCATGCTGAATGGGTGGCATGTCCGGTGAGTATTCTGGCCATGCAAGAATTGGAATTTTTTTCAGCTTCCAGGAATTGTGTACAGATTCTTGCAACATGGGGCTATGAATTATCATGCTGCAACATGAGGTGATGGTCATGGATAAATGGGACAACAATGGGCCTCAGGATCTTATCACAGTGTCTCTGTGCATGCAAAATGGCAATAGATAAAATGCACATGTTTTCGCTGTCCATAACATACGCCTGCCCATACCATAAACCCACCACCTCCATGGGCCACTCTATTCACAACGTTGATATCAGCAAACCACTCACCCACACGATGCCATGCATGCAGTCTGCCATGTGACCTGTACAGTGAAAACAGGGACTCATCAATGAAGAGAACACCTCTCCAACAGACACTATCGAATGTGAGCATTTGCCCACTCAAGTTTTTTACGACAACAAACTACAGTCAGGGGGAGACTCCGGTGAGCATGTCGATTAGTTCTGAGATGGCTTTTGATAGTTTATGCAGAAATTCTTTGGTTATGCAAACCAATTTTTGCATCAGCTCTCCGGGTAGCTGGTCTCAGATGATCTTGGAGGTGAAGAAGCTGGATGTTGAGGTCCTGGGCTGGTGTGGTTACACGTGGCTTGTGGTTGTGAAGTCAGTTGGATGTACTGCCAAATTCTCTAAAATGCCTTTGGAGACGGTTTATGGTAGAGGAATGAATATTCAGGTAATGGGCAACACCTATGGTGGACATTTCTGCAGTCAGCATGCCAATTGCATGCTCACTTAAAAGAAAAAGGTTTTGGTACCGTGTTTGCCAGTTGAAAAATGATTGATTGCTCTCAGTGAGCAAAAACAAAAGTGTTGTGTTTATATTTTTGTTCAGTATATATTCCCACACTTGTGGCTTCCTGATTGCCTCTACAACCCTTTAGTTCAGAGACAAGTCAGCCTCTCCTTGCTGGCAATAGCAGCCTCACAGTTTCACAGTGATACATTCGAAGCTCTTGGGAAACAGCACACTGCTCAGTGGTTTCTAGCTACATAGATTGACACTGACCACACCAAACAACTCAGGTCTCTCCTTAGGCATCACCAGCACTCTAGTTCAATCTCCATAATTTTCTGTAATATTTAACAGAGAGTCTATAACACTCCACTGTTCTATTCATTTTTCTGCACTATGCAAAACTCTTGGCCACATTGGCATTGCTCCATATGACAATAAGATAGGTTCAGCTGAGGGGAAAGCCATCATTCAGCTAAGGCCGAATTCAGACATCTATGAAACACAGTCCTTGTACAGACTGGCTACGGGCCTCATGTGTGGGGCCCCGAGGTTCGATGTCGGTGCAGCGGTGCATTACCTTCAGGGACTCCACGCGGCTGGATCTTGTCACAGGTAGGAAATCCTCTATTTTGATTGTCGTGACGCCACTCTCAGAATTGCGGTCAATGGAGACCGCCACTGCAGGTTAGGGGGTGCCTGGGGCTGATAGTAGGTGCAGTCAGTTGTAATAGCCTCCTGAGAGTGAGGCATGCCCCAGGGTCCCGTGTAGGTGTGTGGAACTACAAGTCGCAGAATGACTCACACGCACAAGCAGGATGTCTTTCAGGGATTTTACTCACTGATGGTGGCAGGGTGAGTAACCCGGGCGTAGCTGGGATGAACCAGGCTGGAACCAGGTGTCCTTCAGGCTGACTTATGAGGGTGGCTACCAACTCGCCTTCCTTAGCCCGTTGTGTTTTGGGGTAACCCCTGCTTGAAGCCCTGCTGGGGTCGCCCAGGGAAGTTGCTGGTGCCTCTCTCCCCTTCTTTTTGGCCCGTTTGCTTGTAGCCTGGACCAGGTCACTCCGGCTGCTTGCCTCCTGTGAGCTATGGGCCCTAACTTTGGCTACGTGGCTGCGGACTCTGTGGTGTTGTCTTGGGGGTGTAAAGTGCCCCCTCATGCAGGTTTGGCAAAGGAAAGGTGAATCTATCCCTGCACTGGGACCTGCTACCCGTTTGGGCCTGGTATCTCCCTGACAGTCTCCTTACTTTCCACTCCGTTGCTCTCTCTTTAGCTGTGTGTGGATTTCGGGCAGCACTCCCAGGTGACCGTTCTCCCCCGTCGGTAGTCACTGCGCGTACGTTGTCAGAATTGTGTAGAGCTCCAGGGTCTGCTTCTGCCCTCCCTGAACTTCACCACTCAACTGTCCTCGGCTCACTCTTCCCTCCTCTCCTGTTCTTGCCTACGTCACCTAGCAACCAGGCTCTCTACCACACCCCTCGAGTGGAGATGGAGGCTTCGCCCCCTCCTGGGATCCCCAGGGGTCCTCTCAAAGGTAAATGTGTGAGACCTGATCACTATGCGCCTGTGTAGTCACACCTCGGTCAGCCTTCTGGATCACCTGTTTTGTACTGTCCCCAGCATGGGTGCAGTACTCAGTGGTGCCTGACCAGGTCAGGGGCGCCACATTCCCCCTTAGTTATCACCAGCACGTCCTCGGGCTGCAAGACAACATTTTAAAATGCGTAAAACAGTAAAACATGGTAAAACGTTTTAAAACCATCAGGTACCATACATCACCACCCTCCACCCACAAGTCCGTTAACCCACCCTAAACCCTCTCAGGCGGCAGGTCACCGGTTTCTTTTGGTAACCAGGTCTGGGCCATCAGCTTCCCCAGACCTTTCTTCCCATCTGCCTCTCCCGTTGGCCGCGCCTTCAGCCACTTCTGGCAGGATGTAGAGGCGGCTTTCATGGTCTGGTGGTTTCAGGGTATACCTGGCCTGGTGGAGCCGCGCCTTCAGCCACTTCTGGCAGGATGTAGAGGCGGCCTCCACAGTTGGTGCTGACCAGGTACCCTCTTTGTGGTGGAGAGCCAGGCCCCATAAACAGGCGTGCTCCCTGGTAGTGGTTGTACCTCTGGGGTAACTATAAACACTGCGAGAGTTTGTGGCTATAGCCAGTTCATAGCCTTAAGGTTCATTGGTTAAAGTGCAAAAGGGTTTCTCACATAAGTTCATGTGGGCACATGCTTGAACTTGTAAACGTTGCAAAACTGTACTTTAACTTGCTGTACTTCTTACTTTACTTTACATGGACTTTGCTCCTTCTTCCTCGGGTGACTGCTGTGCAGGTGGATCCCTTGTCCTGCTGCGGCGCCGTGTCCTGCGGGCTGGGTTCTGCCTGGCTGCTATCTCACCGCTTGCAGGTTCCCAGGTGAGGTATCTGGACAAATCTTCCTCAGCGGAGGATGTCGGGCCCTCTTCATCCCAGCGGGAGTACGGCAGCATCTCGGGCTCTTGGACTGGTGCTGCATCCACTGCTGATGGCTCTGGGGTCAGCTTCTCAGCTTCCTGGCCTCCCCTCCCCCTTAATTCTTCTGGGCACTCCTCTTGTGGCAGCGCTAGGGATGGATTTTCATCAACAGGCCAGGGCGGGGGACCCTTTGGCATGAATGTTGCAGGAGTCTTCCTGTGAGTATGCGGAGGGAGCAGATACCAGTCCACCATCTCCTTTGGGAAGTGGGCCTCTAGATCAGTCTTCAGCTTCCAGTATTCGGGGTCCTCCCCCAGCAGGGACTTCCTAGCAGGGAGTTCCTTGGGCTGGGGAGCGGTGTCTGCTCTGGCCTTGCAGGCCGGGGTAAATAATTGTACAGTCTTGTCTTGGCGGGCCGAGCCTGGCGTGGAAGCGGCCTGGACTTGGCGGGCCGGGCTGGGCGTCGCTGCGGCGGCCTGGACTTGGCGGGCCGAGCAGGGCATCGCTGCGGCGGCCTGAATTGGCGTCGCAGCTGCGATGGGATCTGTGCAGGGCGGGCTGGGCATCGCCCCTGCGGCCTGGATTGGCGTCGCAGCTGCAGCCGGTCCTTGGCGGGCCGCACCTGCGGCGTGGAGGAGGGTCGCGGTGGCAGCCGGATCTTTGCGGGCCGGGCTGGGCATCGTTGCGGCGGCCTGGGCTCGGCGGGCCGCACCTGGCGTGGCTGCGGCCTGATTCAGCGTCGCCGCGCCGGGCATCTCTCCAGGGACCGCGGGCATGGCAGCAGGGGTCGGGGCACTCGCGCTGACAGGGGCAACACAGGACTCACCCATCGGTAACATCATCGGGGTCTGAGTCGTCGCCGCTCGGTCTGGCACTCGTCGTGCGGTTCCCCTCTCATAGGCCTGAACCGCTGCAGCCATCTCCAGAAGCTCCGTACGTCCCTCACTGATCTGCCGTACGACCCTGGCCTCCAGTTGGTCGCAAAACTGGGCAAGTTCCCGATACCACCAGGCAGCGGAGCCTGGTTCTGGGTCTCTGCGTTCAGACGCCATTTCCTCTGCGTCTCCTTCTTCTAGTAGCAGGCTTCTGGCTCCCTTTCTTTCCCGACGTCTCTGAACGCCTCCGCTCTCATCACTTGCGAGGACAGGACTCTTCAGGGGATCTCTGGGTAGCCACACCCCTTCGTGGGCGGTAACTTCTCCCAGCGCGGGCTGCTGTTGTTTTTCAGCGCGCTTGTCATGGTGGCAATATGGCGGCGCTTCTAATTTTCCAAGCGGACCGCCCAGGCACATGGTCACCTGTCTGAACAGGTCTAGTCCTTATCCTGTTCGTGACGCCAGATGTGTGGGGCCCCGAGGTTCGATGTCGGTGCAGCGGTGCATTACCTTCAGGGACTCCACGCGGCTGGATCTTGTCACAGGTAAGAAATCCTCTATTTTGATTGTCGTGACGCCACTCTCAGAATTGCGGTCAGTGGAGACCGCCACTGCAGGTTAGGGGGTGCCTGGGGCTGATAGTAGGTGCAGTCAGTTGTAATAGCCTCCTGAGAGTGAGGCATGCCCCAGGGTCCCGTGTAGGTGTGTGGAACTACAAGTCGCAGAATGACTCACACGCACAAGCAGGATGTCTTTCAGGGATTTTACTCACTGATGGTGGCAGGGTGAGTAACCCGGGCGTAGCTGGGATGAACCAGGCTGGAACCAGGTGTCCTTCAGGCTGACTTATGAGGGTGGCTACCAACTCGCCTTCCTTAGCCCGTTGTGTTTTGGGGTAACCCCTGCTTGAAGCCCTGCTGGGGTCGCCCAGGGAAGTTGCTGGTGCCTCTCTCCCCTTCTTTTTGGCCCGTTTGCTTGTAGCCTGGACCAGGTCACTCCGGCTGCTTGCCTCCTGTGAGCTATGGGCCCTAACTTTGGCTACGTGGCTGCGGACTCTGTGGTGTTGTCTTGGGGGTGTAAAGTGCCCCCTCATGCAGGTTTGGCAAAGGAAAGGTGAATCTATCCCTGCACTGGGACCTGCTACCCGTTTGGGCCTGGTATCTCCCTGACAGTCTCCTTACTTTCCACTCCGTTGCTCTCTCTTTAGCTGTGTGTGGATTTCGGGCAGCACTCCCAGGTGACCGTTCTCCCCCGTCGGTAGTCACTGCGCGTACGTTGTCAGAATTGTGTAGAGCTCCAGGGTCTGCTTCTGCCCTCCCTGAACTTCACCACTCAACTGTCCTCGGCTCACTCTTCCCTCCTCTCCTGTTCTTGCCTACGTCACCTAGCAACCAGGCTCTCTACCACACCCCTCGAGTGGAGATGGAGGCTTCGCCCCCTCCTGGGATCCCCAGGGGTCCTCTCAAAGGTAAATGTGTGAGACCTGATCACTATGCGCCTGTGTAGTCACACCTCGGTCAGCCTTCTGGATCACCTGTTTTGTACTGTCCCCAGCATGGGTGCAGTACTCAGTGGTGCCTGACCAGGTCAGGGGCGCCACACTCACAGCATCATAGGCAATTTATGAGGCTGTCAAATTGGGTTAAGTAGACCTTTGGCCAGACGACTGTGCATTGCAGTCTGTTCTCGGACTCACATCTGAATAAAGCCTTTATAGCCCTAGACCAGATATAATCAGTTATAGACCTAAATGACACAGCTGTAACTGGACCAATATTTAAATGCATGGTATACAAATAAGCATGACTAGCTAAATATTGCATTTTTTAGCAATAAAATGACAGTCAGTAACTTACTATAACACTTTAGCATATTTACATGTGATGAGCAAAGATATTCGGCACAATTCGTTACTCACACGCCTATTCATTACTCGTCGAGTAGTTTGGTATTCGCCTTGTGAGTTACAAGTCCCCTCTCCACATGTTTGACGCCTGATTTTCAGCTACTAAATATTAGAGTTGAGCGCGGTTCGTGGTTCGTGGTTCTCCAGTTCTAGGCTCGAGTGATTTTGGGGCATGTTCTAGATCGAACTAGAACTCGAGCTTTTTGCAAAAGCTCGATAGTTCTAGAAACGTTCGAGAACGGTTCTAGCAGCCAAAAAACAGCTAAATCTTAGCTTGGTTTCTGCTGTAATAGTGTAAGTCACTCTGTGAATCAAACTATTATCACATTTCAGTGTATAGTGTGCGTGAACAGCGCCTTCAGATCACTGCTGTTTCTATAATGGCGATCGCCATTTTTTTTTTTTTTTTTCTTGTCTTCCTTCCCTAAGCGCGCGCGTCTTGTGGGGCTGGCCAGCATGTCAGCCAATCACAGACACACACACACCTAAGTGGACTTTGAGGCAGAGAAGCAACGGCATGTGTGATAGGATCTGCATGTCACATGTCCCTGCATTATAAAACCGGACATTTTCTTCACGATCGCCATTATCTGCCTTCTGCGTCTTTGGTGTCAGACATCAGTGGCGCAGCTCCGTCCTCCTGAGTCCTATAGCCGATACAGCTGTATGCGCTGCATACACAGCGTTAGACAGCTTAGGGAGAGCACATTCTAGCAGTCCTTTTAAGGGCTCAAAGCGGCAGGGTCAGAGAGCCATAAGTGACAGGTCCTGCAAACAGCAACAGCGTCTGTGTAGCCCAGGTCAGGGATTTCCTCCCTGCATTTCACCATTAGGAGGGAATAGAAAGGCAGGCTTCCATTCCTCTACCCAGACCCCACAATCCTGCCACTGTACCCTCTTGTCCTCTGCACACTCCAACTCATTCTAAGTAAGCCATTATACTAGCAAACACTCAGTGTACCTAGTGGCATCCTATCTGTGGCTATTGGACTTTGCTATAGTCCCACTAGTGCAAAGACATTTGCAGAGCACATCTGCCTGCATTGCACACTCCAAGTTTTTTAAACTAAGCAATTTTACTAGCAAACACTCAGTGTACCTAGTGGCATCCTATACGTGGCTATTGGACTTTGCTATAGTCCCACTAGTGCAAAGACATTAGCAGAGCACATCTGCCTGCATTGCACACTCCAAGTTTTTTAAACTCAGCCATTATACTAGCAAACACTCAGTGTACCTAGTGGCATCCTATACGTGGCTATTGGACTTTGCTATAGTCCCACTAGGGCCAAGACATTTGCAGAGCGCATCTGCCTGCGTTGCACACTCCAACAAATTATAACGAAGCCATTATACTAGCAAACACTCAGTGTACCTAGTGGCATCCTATACGTGGCTATTGGACTTTGCTATAGTCCCACTAGTGCCAAGACATTTGCAGCACGTCTGCCTGCGTTGCACACTCCAACGAATTATAACTAAGCCATTATACTAGCACACACTCAGTGTACCTAGTGGCATCCTATACGTGGCTATTGGACTTTGCTATAGTCCCACTAGTGCAAAGACATTAGCAGAGCACATCTGCCTGCATTGCACACTCCAAGTTTTTTAAACTCAGCCATTATACTAGCAAACACTCAGTGTACCTAGTGGCATCCTATACGTGGCTATTGGACTTTGCTATAGTCCCACTAGTGCCAAGACATTTGCAGAGCGCATCTGCCTGCGTTGCACACTCCAACTAATTATAACGAAGCCATTATACTAGCAAACACTCAGTGTACCTAGTGGCATCCTATACGTGGCTATTGGACTTTGCTATAGTCCCACTAGTGCCAAGACATTTGCAGAGCGCATCTGCCTGCGTTGCACACTCCAACAAATTATAACGAAGCCATTATACTAGCAAACACTCAGTGTACCTAGTGGCATCCTATACGTGGCTATTGGACTTTGCTATAGTCCCACTAGTGCCAAGACATTTGCAGAGCGCATCTGCCTGCGTTGCACACTCCAACTAATTATAACGAAGCCATTATACTAGCAAACACTCAGTGTACCTAGTGGCATCCTATACGTGGCTATTGGACTTTGCTATAGTCCCACTAGTGCCAAGACATTTGCAGAGCGCATCTGCCTGCGTTGCACACTCCAACAAATTATAACGAAGCCATTATACTAGCAAACACTCAGTGTACCTAGTGGCATCCTATACGTGGCTATTGGACTTTGCTATAGTCCCACTAGTGCCAAGACATTTGCAGAGCGCATCTGCCTGCGTTGCACACTCCAACTCATTATAACTAAGCCATTATACTAGCAAACACTCAGTGTACCTAGTGGCATCCTATACGTGGCTATTGGACTTTGCTATAGTCCCACTAGTGCCAAGACATTTGCAGAGCGCATCTGCCTGCGTTGCACACTCCAACTCATTATAACTAAGCCATTATACTAGCAAACACTCAGTGTACCTAGTGGCATCCTATACGTGGCTATTGGACTTTGCTATAGTCCCACTAGGGCCAAGACATTTGCAGAGCGCATCTGCCTGCGTTGCACACTCCAACTAATTATAACGAAGCCATTATACTAGCAAACACTCAGTGTACCTAGTGGCATCCTATACGTGGCTATTGGACTTTGCTATAGTCCCACTAGTGCCAAGACATTTGCAGAGCGCATCTGCCTGCGTTGCACACTCCAACTAATTATAACGAAGCCATTATACTAGCAAACACTCAGTGTACCTAGTGGCATCCTATACGTGGCTATTGGACTTTGCTATAGTCCCACTAGTGCCAAGACATTTGCAGAGCGCATCTGCCTGCGTTGCACACTCCAACAAATTATAACGAAGCCATTATACTAGCAAACACTCAGTGTACCTAGTGGCATCCTATACGTGGCTATTGGACTTTGCTATAGTCCCACTAGTGCCAAGACATTTGCAGAGCGCATCTGCCTGCGTTGCACACTCCAACTCATTATAACTAAGCCATTATACTAGCAAACACTCAGTGTACCTAGTGGCATCCTATACGTGGCTATTGGACTTTGCTATAGTCCCACTAGTGCCAAGATATTTGCAGAGCGCATCTGCCTGCGTTGCACACTCCAACTCATTATAACTAAGCCATTATACTAGCAAACACTCAGTGTACCTAGTGGCATCCTATACGTGGCTATTGGACTTTGCTATAGTCCCACTAGGGCCAAGACATTTGCAGAGCGCATCTGCCTGCGTTGCACACTCCAACTAATTATAACGAAGCCATTATACTAGCAAACACTCAGTGTACCTAGTGGCATCCTATACGTGGCTATTGGACTTTGCTATAGTCCCACTAGTGCCAAGACATTTGCAGAGCGCATCTGCCTGCGTTGCACACTCCAACTAATTATAACGAAGCCATTATACTAGCACACACTCAGTGTACCTAGTGGCATCCTATACGTGGCTATTGGACTTTGCTATAGTCCCACTAGTGCTAAGACATTTGCAGAGCACATCTGCCTGCATTGCACACTCCAAGTTTTTTAAACTCAGCCATTATACTAGCAAACAGTCAGTGTACCTAGTGGCATCCTAAACGTGGCTATTGTACTTTTGTCAATTCACAGTATTGGAACGTTATTTGCAGCACGTCTGCCTGCATTGCACACTCTAACTTTTTTAAACTCAGCCATTATACTAGCAAACAGTCAGTGTACCTAGTGGCATCCTAAACGTGGCTATTGTACTTTTGTCAATTCACAGTATTGGAACGTTATTTGCAGCACGTCTGCCTGCATTGCACACTCTAACTTTTTTAAACTCAGCCATTATACTAGCAAACACTCACTGTACCTAGTGGCATCCTAAACGTGGCTATTGTACTTTTGTCAATTCACAGTATTGGAACGTTATTTGCAGCACGTCTGCCTGCATTGCACACTCTAACTTTTTTAAACTCAGCCATTATACTAGCAAACACTCACTGTACCTAGTTGTATCCTAAACGTGGCTATTGTACTTTTGTCAATTCACAGTATTGGAACGTTATTTGCAGCACGTCTGCCTGCATTGCACACTCTAACTTTTTTAAACTCAGCCATTATACTAGCAAACACTCACTGTACCTAGTTGTATCCTAAACGTGGCTATTGTACTTTTGTCAATTCACAGTATTGGAACGTTATTTGCAGCACGTCTGCCTGCATTGCACACTCTAACTTTTTTAAACTCAGCCATTATACTACCAAACAGTCAGTGTACCTAGTGGCATCCTAAACGTGGCTATTGTACTTTTGTCAATTCACAGTATTGGAACGTTATTTGCAGCACGTCTGCCTGCATTGCACACTCTAACTTTTTTAAACTCAGCCATTATACTACCAAACAGTCAGTGTACCTAGTGGCATCCTAAACGTGGCTATTGTACTTTTGTCAATTCACAGTATTGGAACGTTATTTGCAGCACGTCTGCCTGCATTGCACACTCTAACTTTTTTAAACTCAGCCATTATACTAGCAAACAGTCAGTGTACCTAGTGGCATCCTAAACGTGGCTATTGTACTTTTGTCAATTCACAGTATTGGAACGTTATTTGCAGCACGTCTGCCTGCATTGCACACTCTAACTTTTTTAAACTCAGCCATTATACTAGCAAACACTCACTGTACCTAGTTGTATCCTAAACGTGGCTATTGTACTTTTGTCAATTCACAGTATTGGAACGTTATTTGCAGCACGTCTGCCTGCATTGCACACTCTAACTTTTTTAAACTCAGCCATTATACTAGCAAACACTCACTGTACCTAGTTGTATCCTAAACGTGGCTATTGTACTTTTGTCAATTCACAGTATTGGAACGTTATTTGCAGCACGTCTGCCTGCATTGCACACTCTAACTTTTTTAAACTCAGCCATTATACTACCAAACAGTCAGTGTACCTAGTGGCATCCTAAACGTGGCTATTGTACTTTTGTCAATTCACAGTATTGGAACGTTATTTGCAGCACGTCTGCCTGCATTGCACACTCTAACTTTTTTAAACTCAGCCATTATACTACCAAACAGTCAGTGTACCTAGTGGCATCCTAAACGTGGCTATTGTACTTTTGTCAATTCACAGTATTGGAACGTTATTTGCAGCACGTCTGCCTGCATTGCACACTCTAACTTTTTTAAACTCAGCCATTATACTAGCAAACAGTCAGTGTACCTAGTGGCATCCTAAACGTGGCTATTGTACTTTTGTCAATTCACAGTATTGGAACGTTATTTGCAGCACGTCTGCCTGCATTGCACACTCTAACTTTTTTAAACTCAGCCATTATACTAGCAAACAGTCAGTGTACCTAGTGGCATCCTATACGTGGCTATTGTACTTTTGTCAATTCACAGTATTGGAACGTTATTTGCAGCACGTCTGCCTGCATTGCACACTCTAACTTTTTTAAACTCAGCCATTATACTAGCAAACAGTCAGTGTACCTAGTGGCATCCTATACGTGGCTATTGTACTTTTGTCAATTCACAGTATTGGAACGTTATTTGCAGCACGTCTGCCTGCATTGCACACTCTAACTTTTTTAAACTCAGCCATTATACTAGCAAACAGTCAGTGTACCTAGTGGCATCCTATACGTGGCTATTGGACTTTGCTATAGTTCCACTAGTGCCAAGACATTTGCAGAGCGCATCTGCCTGCGTTGCACACTCCAACAAATTATAACGAAGCCATTATACTAGCACACACTCAGTGTACCTAGTGGCATCCTATACGTGGCTATTGGACTTTGCTATAGTCCCACTAGTGCAAAGACATTTGCATAGCACGTCTGCCTGCATTGCACACTACAACTTTTTTAAACTAAGCAATTTTACTAGCAAACACTCACTGTACCTAGTTGTATCCTAAACGTGGCTATTGTACTTTTGTCAATTCACACTACTGCAAATCTATGTGCAGCACCTCTGCATGACAACCTCGTGCTCTGTTTTTAATAAGCTATAATGATAGCACAAAATACTGCCATTTTGTGGCATCATAGAACTGGCTGTTGTATTCCATTAGTGCCCCACTGGTGACAAGCTATTTCTAGCACCTCTACATCACACCCTCATGCACATTTTGCTACGCTAATGTTATAGCAAACTCATGGAATTCATTGCTGCATTTCATAATTCGGAGGGATAGAAAGTCAGGCTTCCTTTAGCTTTTCCTTCTGTTCATAGACAGCATCTCCAAGACAAATTTCCCCTCCACGTCTAAGTGTGGAGAGGCAGCTAGTGCGCATGCGTGTGCCGATGTACCCCAGCTGCAGCATAATTACAGTGTTTCGCCTAGTGAGTATGCTCAGCCTGACTGTGCCATTCCTGACGCTAAGTTTTCATTTCGGGATACAGCGCATGCTCCCACACTAAGTGTGAAAAGCCTCTTTGCACAGGTGCTTGCATTCCGTGCCGGGTCTAAGTCCTGTTTTGGGCATAGACACCATGCTAAAGCTGATAGTCTTTTTTCAGAGACTGTATTTCATGCTACTGAGCATGCTCAGGCACTTCCTGCATCAGAGACTAGGTCCGGTAATGAACTCTTTGGCCCTGGCCCTGATGTGGGGGTCCCATATTGACCACAGGGCATCAGGTGTCATCCCAAATGGCTTGCAGAGGCCCACACCTATGACTTGTCACCGCATTATTGATGCTCAGACGATGACTGGTGAGGTGTTTGGGTCATGGCAGCCATGAGGTCATCATTGAAGTTGCGTTTCCAAATAGGACGCTAGTTATGCCACTCATGACGTGTCACTCTACTTTTGTCTCCAGGAGGTGCATTGTGGTTCACCCTGGTTTGGGGCGGACCCAGGTTATAAAAGGGGCTGGAGCCAACAAGGAGGTGCGCAGTCTTCTATTATGCTCCGAAAGAGCACACCTCCATGTGTTGAACCCATTGCGGCTTTAGGCCAGAGGTAGGCAGGGATCGGGTGGTGGATGCAGGCCACCACCACAGTTGGTAACGCAGAACGGTTAAGACCAGCTCCTGTCCTAACAGTCCTGCTTGTGCAGCCCAGTGGCATTAACAGGCCTGCTGCTGCTGATGCGCCTGCTGTCCACAGGTGTGGCCCCTACGCACACGGTCAGCGTACTCAATGGCCCCTGTGTTGTTAACAGGGAGTTCCTGGGCTGGGTGGGCATGTGGACCCTGTGACGCTAACAGGGCTCACAGTCTCCAGATCCGAATGGCGTCTAACTCGGTTCAGGCTACTATTAGTTTCATAGCCACACAGCTCTGTATCCTCCACCAAACCTTCAAGTTGCCAACCTCTCCTTTTCCAACTGGGAGCACGGTGGACACTGACTGCTGATGGGGATATATACCTTTCTCTTTCTTTTCTTATTAATTTTCGTTATATAGCGGTCACAGATTATATACCACTTTATCCAAATCTGCCAGTCCCACTGTAACAGATGTTGTTTCTTCAGCAAATGTTACAGTTGCTTAACCACCAAATCCACGGACCAAAACTTTTTTCCCCTTTCCAACACACCTGTTCCCCTTTCCAACAGCATCTGTCCTTTTTCAACTCATTTTGGGATATGACCAAAAGTGCAACTGTGCAGGACACCGTACTCAACGCCATCTCAGCACAGCAGCCATCCCTCGGTCCCTCCGATGTGGACAAGTAAAAGACCATTTCCTCCTATCCATGACAAAGCGTTGAGATTCACTCTGTGCAGCACTGGTGTTTAGTGGACAAGTAGATCTAAGATTGCGTACCACATTCTGCAGATACTCCTGTATACGTGCGTCTATTTCTATGGCAGGAATTAGTTCGCCAAATTTTGTCTTGTACCGGGGATCTAACAGTGTGGCAACCCAGTATTCAGGATTAGTTCAAATTCATACAATCCGAGGGTCATGTAGGTAGTGCAGCAAGAAGGCGCTCATGTGTCTTGTGCATCCAGGAGGACCAAGTCCTTGGTGTGTTGGTGGCAGAGAGGTGAGAATCGTGCATCCTTCCTCTGCCCTCTACCCACAACCTCGCACAACCGAAATGTGAGCAAGCTCTCACTCATCTGCTGAGTCTTCCATGCCCATCGCCAGTTCGTCCTCCATTTCTTCATGGGCTCCTGCACTTTCATCAACACTTTTTGCTGATACTATGCGCCCTTGTTAATCCCTCTCCCTCACCATGAATGCCGCATAGGTGCCGCTGACCATCTGGACCTCGTAGATCTTGTTATCCCTTCCGCATATGACTCCTCCTGTACTTCCTCCCCTTCCTCTTGTCCCAACACCTGACTCAGAATAATAATTACAGTGTGCTCCATCATGTAGATGACCAGAATTGTCACGCTGAGAATGACATTGCCAGTGCTAAACATCTTCGTCGACATTTCAAAACTGTGTAGCAGGGTGCATAGGTCCTTGATCTGACACCACTCCAGCAGCGTGATCTGCACCACCTCTGGATCAAGTTATCCCAGGCTATATGTCTTACCGTATTTCAGCAGGGCTCTGCGGTGCTGCCACACACGCTGCAACATGTGCAGATTCCAATTCCTGCGTGTCGAAACATCGCATTTACGGCGTTTAACTGCCAGACCCTAAGACTTCCGGAGTGATGAAAGTTGTTGAGCTGCTGTGTGCGCACGATGGAAGTGAGCACATAGCGAGCGTGCCCACTGCACAAGGCCATGTAGGCCGTGATGGTGTTTTAAAAATTGCTGGCGAATTCGGTTCAACACGTGAGCCCTAAAAGGCACGTGTGTCACATTGCCCTGAGGATGGCCCGCAGCCAGGTTTGCATCATTGCCGCACACGGCTGTTAAGTCACCAACGTAGTCCGCTCCGTCAATTTGTACTCCGGTTGCCAGGTGACAACGTGTTCCTTTCATGAATAGTGCTGATGATGTGAGAGTAGTCGATGCCAGCGGCGCAGGTGGACGCAGGTTATGCTCACCCACTGGGCTGCATTACCTTGACAGATGCAGAATCTCTGGCTGAATGTAGCTGGTGGGTATCTCACAGATGAAATACCATCATTCAGCTACAACCAATGGGAAGACACCACACCCTTTTTTATGCCCATCCTGTCTGCAGACCACTGCCAGACATAGCTATGAACCTCTGGTTAATTTTACCCCCAGTTCAGTTTTATGATTTTGTGTGCTTGTTACCTGACTACTTTTCCTGCTTGCTGTTTATGTACCTTGTTGGCCGATACGCATTTCAACTCTGCTTGTTTTCTGATTCTTTCCTGGCCGTCCCATTCTGTTCCTGTTCCTCAATTAATGTTTTGACCCTGCCTGACTACTATTCTCTGTAATAGCGGTGTGACTCACATTTCCCATACATTTCAAAGTAAAGCTTTGACCGCCTGATGGCATTGAGCTCTGCTGCCAGCATAGTAAGGAGGTGTGTGGTAGTCCTTGTGCGCAGTTGCAAGGAAGGGTGGCCTGACCACACAGGGTTTGCGCCAAGGTAGAGGACCCACACGAGGTTGAAGAGGCAGAAGCAGTGTATTAACTTCTACATACAGAACAAGGATTGAAACAACTCGTGGGGACGGCAAGACTTGTACAGCAGACCCTTCTCCATCTCTCACCATAGTTTGCCAGTGCCCAGTCAGTGACATGTAATGACCCTGTCTATGCTTACTGGTCCAAGTATCTGTGTTGAAATGCACCCTGTCGCACACAGATTTTCTCAAGGAAGTGGTGATGTTGTGTGCGACATGCTGGTGTAGCGCGGGCATGCTTTTCTTGGAGAAGCAGTGGTGATTGGGCATGTGGTACTGGGGCACAGCGACAGACATAAGGTCTGTAAAATCCTGTGTGTCCACTACGCGTAAAGGCAGCATTTCGGTAGCCAACAGCTTACAGAGGGATAGAGTCAACCACTTAGCTTTGTCATGGGTCGCAGTAAGTGGCCTTTTATTTGACCACATCTGAGGGAAAGAGATCTGGCTGCTGTCTGTAGACGGTGTTGAGTAGGGTGTCCCTGGAAAAATGCAGGTTTGTGAGAAAAGTGCAGGCGGAGACATGATGTTGCCTTCATCTTGCCTTCAGATCTGTTCATCTTGTATCATTTTTAAAAAACACATCAAGCAAGGGTTACTCCAAGCGGAGTCTACCTTTTTTCCCAACATTGGGCACACAGACACCCCATCAGTGGCAGCACTTGTGCCCTAGTTGCAAACAGGATGTTTTGATTTGCATCAAGCACATTCCAAATCCACAAGCATTTACTCTCCCCAGGCTGACACAGGGGTAGTAAATTCCTTCTGGATCCATGACTTGTTCATTTTGATGAACGTCAGTGTGTCCACATTGTCACTGGACAGACGCGTGCGCTTATCTGTCAGCACACACCCAGCAGCACTGAAGAAGACACGTTCAGAGACAACGCTGGCAGCTGCACACGACAAAATCTCCAAGGCGTAACTGGAGAGCTCTGTCAATTTTTCTAGATTTGAAGCCCAAAAGGAGCAAGGCTCCATTTGCAAAGTCATTGCATCGATGTTCATTTGGAGATACTCCTGTATCATCCTCTCCATCCGTTGACTATGTGTCAGACTTGTTGTCTCTGGTGGCCTTGCAAAGGAGGGTCTAAAAAAATTATGAAAATATTCCATAAAATTGCTGTTACCAGCACCAGATACGGTCCTACTGGTACGGGTAGACTGTTGAAGATGACGATGCCGTCCCATGTTTGTCAAGTTACAACTGGGAGAATCACTCCCTTCACCTGCACGGTTGTTTGGTGTAAAAGCCGAGCTAAGATCGAGTAACAGCTTATGCTGATACTCCAGCATACGTGCGTCCCTTTCTATGGGTGGAATTATGTCACAAAATTTGGACTTGTCCCGGGGATCTAATAGTGTGGCAAGCCAGTAGTCATCATCACTTCTAATTTTGACAATCCGAGGGTCATGTTGGAGGTAGTGCAACAAGAAGGCACTCATGTGTCTTGCGCAGCCATGCGGACCAAGTCCACGCTGTGTTTGTGGCATAGAGGTGCTAACCGTTCTTTCTTCCTCTGACATCTCCCCCCAACCTCTTTCAACTGAATTTTGACCAAGGTCTCCCTCATCCGCTGAGTCTTCCATGTCCATGGACAGTTCGTCCTCCATATCTTCATGTCCTCCTGCACCTTCCTCAACATCTCGCCTGCTACCATGCGCCCTTGTTGATCCCTGTCCCCCATGGTCCCATGCCTGCCGCGTTGGTGATGATGAACGTCTGGACCTTGGTGATGTTGTTGTGTCTTGCGCATATGAATCCTCCTGTAGTTCCTCCCCTTCCTGTTGTCCCACCCCCTGACTCCGAATAGTGTTTAGCGTGTGCTCCAGCATGTAAATGACTGTAATCGTCATGCTGATAATGGCATTGTCAGCGCTAAACATATTCGTCGCCATGTCGAAACTGTGCAGAACGGTGCATAGGTCCTTGATCTGAGATCACTCCATCAGGGTGATCTGCCCCACTTCTGCATCTCGTTGGCCCAGGCTATACATCATGACGTATTGCACCAGGGCTCGCCGGTGCTGCCACAGTCGCTGTAACATGTGGAGAGTTGAATTCCAGCGTGTCGCCACATCGCATTTCAGGCGATGAACCGGCAGGCCGAAAGACTTCTGGAGCGATGCAAGTCGCTCAGCTGCGGCGGTTGAACGGCGGAAGTGAGCACTGCAGACAGTTTACGTGCCCTGGTCAGAAGGCCATCTAGGCCGGGATAGTGTGTTAAAAATTGCTGGACAACAAGGTTCAACACGTGAGCCATACAAGGCACGTGTGTCACCTTGCCCAGGCGAAGGGCCGCACCCAGGTTTGCAGCATTGTCGCACACGGCCTTACCAGGCTGCAGGTTGAGTGGAGACAACCATTTATTAAACTCGGACCGCAGAGCTGACCACAACTCCTCAGCTGTGTGACTCTTATTCCCAAGACATGTCAAGCTAAAGACCGCCTGATGCCGTTGCGCTCTGCTGCCAGCATAGTAATGAGGGGTGCGTGATTCCTTCTGCGCAGTGAGAACGCTGGTGGCCTGACCAGGCAGGCTTGGGGCGGAGGTGGAGGACCCAGATGAGGTGGAGGATGCAGAAGCAGTGGCGGAACTTGGACAGACAGAGGATTGACACACAAGTCGTGGGGACGGCAAGACTTGTGCAGCAGACCCTTCACCATCTATCAACATAGTTACCCAGTGCCCAGTCAGCGACATGTAACGTCCCTGTCCATGCTTACTGGTCCAAGTATCGGTGGTGAAATGCACCCGTTCACACACAGAGTTTCTCAAGGAAGCGGTGATGTTGTGTGCGACATGCTGGTGTAGCGCGGGCACACCTTTCTTAGAGAAGTAGTGGCGACTAGGCATCTGGTACTGGGGCACAGCGACAGACATAAGGTCTCTAAAATCCTGTGTGTCCACTAGGCGGAAAGGCAGCATTTCGGTAGCCAACAGCTTACAGAGGGATAGAGTCAACCTCTTAGCTTTGTCATGGGTCGGAGGAAGTGGCCTTTTATTTGACCACATCTGAGGGACAGAGATCTGGCTGCTGTGTGTAGACGGTGTTGAGTAGGGTGTCCCTGGAAAAATGCAGGTTTGTGAGGAAAGTGCAGGCGGAGACATGTTGTTGCCTTCATCCAACGTAGGTGCTATCGATGTCTGAGAGAGCTGTACACACTCACTTGTTTCCCCTTCCAAACCAACTGACGACCTACCAAGCAAACTGCCTGTTGCGGTTACAGTGGTGGAAGTTTTGCGTGGAAAAACAGGTGTGACAGCTGTCCCCACAGTCCTAGAAGATGAAGAGCGCGCGGATGCACTGGAAGGGGCGGGCGGTGGATGGTTCGCTCCGCTAGGCCGCATTGCAGCACAGTGAGCTTCCCACCGGGACCTATGATATTTATTCATGTGACGATTCATGGAAGAAGTTGTCAAACTGCTGAGGTTTTGACCTCTACTAAGAGAATCATGACAAATTTTACATATCACATGATTTGGGCGATCTTTTTCTATGTCAAAAAAGGAACAGGCTAGGCAAGGCTTAGAGGCCATGCGACCTGTTGATGCACCCCGAATAATGCTCATAGGCAGAGTGGTGGCTGAGGATGCAGTTGTAGACGTGCTACCAGTGCTCCGACTCTGTCCAGGAAGGCGCAAGGTAATTTCGTCGTCGGTTGCATCCTCCTCCACCGCCTCTGTTGACCTCCTCGAGTGCCTGACTGGGGGTTGACAGTAGGTGGGATCTAGAACTTCATCATCAATTGTTGTGTTTTCACTCCCCTCCCCCTCAGACCGAGCCTCTTCTTGCCCTGACCGAATATTTAAGTTGTCATCCCAATCGGGTATCTGCGTCTCATCTTCATCAGTATGTTCCTCATTGCCTATAACCACAGTTGTTGGAAAGGCAGCATTTTGGTAGCCAACAGTTTGCATTTTATGAAAGTCAACCTCCAAGCCATGTCATGCCCTTCTAAAAGCATGTATAACACAGCGAGGGGACTCCAACCACAGTCTCCCTCGTTTCCACTCACTGGGCCACACACACCCCACTTGACTGGCATCGGTTGAGCTCCCTTTTGAAAAAGAAAAAGATGCTTTGCATGAAGCACTCTCAAAAATACGCGTGCCTTTCCCGTCCCCTGGCTGACCCAGGGGAAGAAAAGTCCTCTGAGAGCCATGACTTGTTCATCTTGGTTCTTTTAGAGACACAGCGAGGGGACTCCAACCACAGTCTCCCTCGTTTCCACTAACTGGGCCACACACACCCCACTTGACTGGCATCGGTTGAGCCCCCTTTTGAAAAAGAAAAAGATGCTTTGCATGAAGCACTCTCAAAAATACGCGTGCCTTTCCCGTCCCCTGGCTGACCCAGGGGAAGAAAAGTCCTCTGAGAGCCATGATTTGTTCATTTTGGGTCTTTTAGAAACACAGCGAGGGGACTCCAACCACAGTCTCCTTCGTTGCCACTCACTGGGCCACACACACCCCACTTGACTGGCATCGGTTGAGCTCCCTTTTGAAAAAGAAAAAGATGCTTTGCATGAAGCACTCTCAAAAATACGCGTGCCTTTCCCGTCCCCTGGCTGACCCAGGGGAAGAAAAGTCCTCTGAGAGCCATGACTTGTTCATCTTGGTTCTTTTAGAGACACAGCGAGGGGACTCCAACCACAGTCTCCCTGGTTGCCACTCACTGGGCCACACACACCCCACTTGACTGGCATCGGTTGAGCTCCCTTTTGAAAAAGAAAAAGATGCTTTGCATGAAGCACTCTCAAAAATACGCGTGCCTTTCCCGTCCCCTGGCTGACCCAGGGGAAGAAAAGTCCTCTGAGAGCCATGACTTGTTCATCTTGGTTCTTTTAGAGACACAGCGAGGGGACTCCAACCACAGTCTCCCTCGTTGCCACTCACTGGGCCACACACACCCCACTTGACTGGCATCGGTTGAGCTCCCTTTTGAAAAAGAAAAAGATGCTTTGCATGAAGCACTCTCAAAAATACGCGTGCCTTTCCCGTCCCCTGGCTGACCCAGGGGAAGAAAAGTCCTCTGAGAGCCATGACTTGTTCATCTTGGTTCTTTTAGAGACACAGCGAGGGGACTCCAACCACAGTCTCCCTCGTTTCCACTCACTGGGCCACACACACCCCACTTGACTGGCATCGGTTGAGCTCCCTTTTGAAAAAGAAAAAGATGCTTTGCATGAAGCACTCTCAAAAATACGCGTGCCTTTCCCGTCCCCTGGCTGACCCAGGGGAAGAAAAGTCCTCTGAGAGCCATGACTTGTTCATCTTGGTTCTTTTAGAGACACAGCGAGGGGACTCCAACCACAGTCTCCCTCATTTCCACTCACTGGGCCACACACACCCCACTTGACTGGCATCGGTTGAGCTCCCTTTTGAAAAAGAAAAAGATGCTTTGCATGAAGCACTCTCAAAAATACGCGTGCCTTTCCCGTCCCCTGGCTGACCCAGGGGAAGAAAAGTCCTCTGAGAGCCATGACTTGTTCATCTTGGTTCTTTTAGAGACACAGCGAGGGGACTCCAACCACAGTCTCCCTCGTTTCCACTCACTGGGCCACACACACCCCACTTGACTGGCATCGGTTGAGCTCCCTTTTGAAAAAGAAAAAGATGCTTTGCATGAAGCACTCTCAAAAATACGCGTGCCTTTCCCGTCCCCTGGCTGACCCAGGGGAAGAAAAGTCCTCTGAGAGCCATGACTTGTTCATCTTGGTTCTTTTAGAGACACAGCGAGGGGACTCCAACCACAGTCTCCCTCGTTTCCACTAACTGGGCCACACACACCCCACTTGACTGGCATCGGTTGAGCCCCCTTTTGAAAAAGAAAAAGATGCTTTGCATGAAGCACTCTCAAAAATACGCGTGCCTTTCCCGTCCCCTGGCTGACCCAGGGGAAGAAAAGTCCTCTGAGAGCCATGACTTGTTCATCTTGGTTCTTTTAGAGACACAGCGAGGGGACTCCAACCACAGTCTCCCTGGTTGCCACTCACTGGGCCACACACACCCCACTTGACTGGCATCGGTTGGGCTCCCTTTTGAAAAAGAAAAAGATGCTTTGCATGAAGCACTCTCAAAAATACGCGTGCCTTTCCCGTCCCCTGGCTGACCCAGGGGAAGAAAAGTCCTCTGAGAGCCATGTCCACATTGTCAGTGGACAGACACGTGTGCTTATCTGCCAGCAGACCCACAGCAGCACTGAAGACAGGTTCCGAGAGAACGCTGGCTGCAGGACACGACAAGATCCCCAAGACGTACGTGGCGAGCTCAGGCAATTTATCAATATTGGAAGCCAAGAATGAGCAGGGCTCAAGTTGCACATTAATGGAATCGATGTTTCCTTGCATATACTCATATATCTGTGTGTCCTCCTCTTTTTCCTTGTCCAGCTCTTTTGTTTTCGCATGAGTATATGTCCTTGTCACTTTCCCATGTGTTGTGAGTTGTTTGTGACCTTTTGGACACCTTTGAGGGTGTTTTCTAGGTGTTTTTCTGTGTTTGTGATTGCCTGCCATTGTTTCCTATGCAGTTCGAGTTCGGTTCGTCGAACGTTCGACGAACCGAACTCGAACGGGAGGTCCGTTCGGCGAACCAACCTCGAGCCGAACCGCGACCGGTTCGCTCATCTCTACTAAATATGCGGAGATTGCTTGTCAATCACAGAAATATCGTAGCCATCTATGCTACTGGCATTACTGTGATCGGCAAGCACAGTGATAAAAATAAAGAAGTATGGTCACCCAGCTATTTGTGAACCAGCGCAGGTAAAGTAGACAGTTGTTGGCTGCAGCTCCCAGCTATGTGCTTTATCTTGGCTTGTTATCCAAAATATAGGCTTCGCCATGCTGTTTTATTTTTATTTATTTAATTCATTTAGAAACAAGAACCTGTCATGTCAACGCAGATAAAACAGCTGGGGACTGGTATTTTCAGGCTGGGAAGGTCCATGGTAATTGGGCCCTCCATGGTATTGTGGGAACCCGGCTGTCAACTCCGGTGACCTGACTGATGTCACTGCTTCTCACAGCTACCTTCACTGTGTCCCAGAAGCTGCAGTCATCGGTTGCGTTTTTCATCACTGCAGCTTCTGGATGTAGCATAGTCTCGATCGTTTTGTGACGTCATGAGAATTACATCAAATCTGAGGGGGTGTTTTGAGGGTTAATAAAATAGTGAAAGGGTGTTTTTTTCTTTTTTTGTTTTTATTCCAAATAAAAGATTTTTCTGTGGTTTTTTTTCTTTTTACTTACAGGGTTAGTAATGGGGGGGTCTGTCTCATAGACGCCTCTCCATTACCAACCCAGGGCTTGATGGCAAGTGTGATTTTTGACAAATCACAGCTGACATTAATCCATATATTACCCCAATTACCACCGCCCCAGGGCAATCGGGATGAGCAGGGCAAAGCGCTACAACTAGCGTATCTAATAGATGCGCCAATTGGGAGGCGGCTCCGAGCTGCTATTTTTAGGCTGTGGAGGGCACAATAAGTATGGACCTTACCAGCTAGAGAATACCAGTCCCCAGCTATCTACTTAATCTGCGCTGATTATCAAAAATCAGGTGGAGCCCATGCTATCTTTTATTTATTATTTATTTAAATAACTTTAAAAAAAAAAACCAGCATGGGGGAGCTTCTATTTTTGATAACCAGCCAAGATAAAGCTCACAGCTGGAGGCTGCATCCCAGAGCTGTCTACTTTACCTGTGCCGATTATCACAAAAAGGCTGGGAATCGCAAGTCAAAGTGGCATAATATTCTGACAGCTATTGTTCCCAGAAGCAACCTGTGTTTCAGAGCTGGATCCAGGCATCTTCCCCATGCTGTTCCCATTCAATTTCCGCACTTTTCCATCCATTTCAGCGTTTCTATAACCCCAGTAGACATACTGGGAGGGTCTGCCGTAAAATTATTTGAGTTTCCCATTGACTTGCATTAGATGCGTTATTCATGACGAATACACAAATAGTACAAAATATTTGAGACGAATGAGCCGAAATCAAATATTTTAGTATTCGCCCATCACTAATATATACACAAATCAATTACAACCTACACAATAGAACACAACTGTTAATGGACCAAGTGGGCTCTTTGTGTCTTAAAAATACATGAACAATATTATAGATAAATACTTAATTTTTAAAATGTAATGGAGTCTGACAATATGACATGCATTTATATAGAAGTAAATGGTAAGTGTAAGTGTTGGGCCTGGTCCCTGTGTAATATATTTACATAGAGTTAATTCATTGCAAGTTAAGATAATCACAAATTTCGTAGATGATAACGATTTCATATTCATTGGATGAATTAGTATAGCTTGCTGCTAAGGTATTAAATCTCTATAAATATTGCAAATGAGTTATGGGGAATGTATAGCACTCACACATCAAGGAAATGTCATTATTACTCTGTACACATAAATAATCCTACGCTCTACATAACTGTGATCAAAGGGCAGGACATAGATTCTAGAAGTTCTAATTACATGGATATTAACTTATAACACACATAGAAGCAGGGTCGGATTGACTGAAATTCATTCATTTTCTTTACCTCTACCACCAAACACCCCGCCATGGTGTACTTCATAGAGGTTTGTGTAGCATCGCATTTCATTTGTATTGTTATGGAGCCTTGGACAAAAATTTTCATTAACCATTGTTATACCATAAAAGGGGTAATTTAAGGAAATAAAAAAAATATTCTGGTGTCTCTGCCCCGAGAAACTGCATAGATGCACAGGGGTGTTCCATATCCTCACTGTACCTGTAATTCAGTGTAAAACATGTAGTTGCTCTTTGCTGTTCCCCCTTATCTCTGGGATGTTACCTCATACATCAGGGGGGGTGCTTCATGCTCTTAGTAACTGTAAGCCCTTTGATAATAGCTGATCCATGACCCCGCCATGCCCCCTGCTCTCTGATTGCAGGAAAGTAGCAATTATCAGGGGACTGACTGTTACTAACAGCACAGAGCGCACCCCCTTATGTATGATATAACATCCCAGAGAGGAGGGGAAAAATCAAAGATCTGCTCCATGCTTCACACTAAATTACAGGTAGTGTGAGGATATAGAACTGCACTGTGCATCTGATCTTTACAGTTTATGGCAGCAGAGACAGTAGAATAATTTTTCATCTCCACAGAGTACTCGTTTTGCCTTAGGGAACAGAATAATAATGTTGCTTCCAGGTATTAGCTATGTTGGCTGAGACCCCGCCCCTTCTGGTCACATGGGTATGACATCGGCAAGGTCATGCTAGCCACAACCATAAGTAAAAGGCTTCTATAATGGAATTAGCATAACTAACAGATAGGTGGAGGAACAACAGGCAGGCGGCAGAAATCACTTTCAAAACCCACCCCAGATATTAGATGATCAGCAGCTGCTGCCAAGCAAAAACCTGTTCATTTTACAAACTTTACTTGCTTGTGTTTCAAAAACTATACCTCCGAGCTGACACCTAAATGTATGTATAGAATCAGCCTGATAGTGCCAGTATAACACTGGCTTTAGGTTATATTGAAAAATCCTGGTGATTGGTGCGCTTTAATAGTAAAATGGACCATTAGCTAATGATTTGGCCAAAAACTGTCTCTTCTGAATAACCCCTACACAGAAACATTTAGCTATTCTGAGAGTCCTGTATTCTCCACAGTGGAACCACTGGCAATGGACGGCTACAGGGGTAAATAGCAGGAAGGCATCTGCTTGCCTCATGTGAATGTCTCACCTAGCCTAATGGATGGTACACCCTGGATCCTTCTAGTGAAATGCAGAGAATGTGCATTATTTTCAAGGTAGCACTGATGTAATCATCACTTTGGAAAACACGAATAACTCATACTAGATTTCTGGGTAAACCATGTAGATAATCTGCTGTTTATTCCTTCCTATGCTCAAATTCTTTTATCTAAAACACTTTAACAAAAAGTAAAATTGTGACCCCTGGAACCTCGATAGATTTATCGGTGTACTTTCAAAAACAATAACTTGCTATTACATGACCTTTCTAGTAGACATGATATCGTAGTACCGGTAGAAACACAGAGAATTTCACTCTAATCCAGAACATTCACATCAGTAACAAAAGCCGATTTCTGACAAAAAATGTCAACAAATGTATATATATTCTCAAATGTTACAATATTTTTATATTTATATTAATATATTTTCAAACCGCCAAGCGGAAAACCAGTTCTAAAGAAAAGAGGCAGATCCGTTTTACATTACTGTTTGTGTTACCAGCAATGTTGTCTGGATCATTCCTACAGCTGCAACTTATTAAATAAAGTACATTTTACAACAGACTAGGTCCTGGAGTTATTTGAGACTCCCACACACCCAATTTACCTCCTGACAAAATAGAATTTCCATACCCTTCACAATCTATAAATTGGACTAAATGAATAAATGCTGCAAGGATGAGAAAGCAATACCTTCTAGTCACTTACCGCATTGTATGTCTGATTAGAAAAATAGTAGCTTAACAGTCTTGACAAAGTCATCATTCCTCTATTCATTGTATATGTCTCCATAGAGCTCTCTTGGCAAGTCTTCTTTAGGGTGCATTTACATTAATCGATTATCGTAAACGAGAGTTCTTAGAATTTATAGAAGCAATCGAATCCCCAGTGTAAACAGGCTGCCAATCACCCTACAAACGAGAAAAATGCTCTTTTAACAGGTAAAATGGTTGTAAAGCCGCCTTAAAAATAATAATTCTGTGTAAACAGGACATGTGCTGCTGAGAACAATGACAGTCTATGCACACATAAAGATCTATTAGGCTATGTTCAGACAGGGCATTTTTGGTGCGTTTTTTTCCTCACCAAAACTTGATCTTGTGGCAGAAATCTCCCGGGGGGTCTCCTGGTGGTTTTCTGTATTTTTTGTTCTGGTTTTTGGTCAGGCTTTTGGTGTGTTTTTTATGGCATTTTAACAGTGTTTTTTTCCAGACCCGCGGGGGTTGAAAAGTATCCAAGTGCCGGGCCCGTGCCGCGATTGACCTGGTTCTGGCACTCGAGTAATAAAAAATAAAGAAAGCGCGATATACTTTACCAGTTTCCGGCATCACTGTACCTGCTCCCGCTACTCCTCCTTGTACTTACAGGGCCACTCATTAGCCTCATGCTTTCCCCGCCCACCGACATCTGTGACTGGTTGCAGTCAGACGTGCCCCCAGCCTCTATGATTGTCCTGTGTGCATCGGAAACAAAGTCAGCCTGTCTGTATAGGCTACAAAACAAACCGCTAATGGCAGACGTGTAGCCGATTGGCAGTCATTTAATACCGGTCATCTGCCAGAGTATACAACTCTTAGTGAATTATTGCATTCCCTATGAAATACCATTTTGAAGCATTCTTTCTTCGAGATCTGAGTGGTGCAATCCCCCTGTTATTCCCTCTTAAGTATTGTCAATTGGGGTTCCCAATCCCCTTGGCAATGGCCTTGTCCCCTACCACTCTGAAACTGCCAGTACTAATTAGACAGTAGCAGATTGTATAGAGATCTACTTGATAGACAAAAGGAATGGGAATACCAATTTTTCCACTTTTGAGTAATGAAGAATAGCTTCACAGACATACTGTAATTTTTTCTTTATACAGCTTTTTATAGGTAAAGATGATAAAAAAAATAGTTTGTAGGGATTATTAGAGAAAATGTTCTGATACAGTAAGGAGGATGGATTAACCACATTGGATAATGTAATTTAGGATTAAAGGGCTTCCACTTTAAACAATCTCATTTCACTTTGGGTTCCTTTTGCATTATGAATATTACTGTGATTATGATTCCTACAAATAATTGTCAACATAAAGGGAAAAAATGCTAGTGATTATTGTCACAAGTGTGTCATGGCCTGACATGATCTCAGAGGGATCTGGGATCAGAATGTCACAATGTATAGTTGATCGCAGATCCTCTGTAATGCCCGCTCTTCGTTTATCCTGAGTTGGAGCTAATTTAATTCCATCCGGTGCTGAAGGGGTTAAGATTCCTTTCTATCCTGCTGCAGGATAGTTGTAAACTCAGCTGCATCCACTCCCTTCTGCTATAAGTACCCACTCTTCTCTCCTCCCTATGTCGGCTATAGTTCATATCTATGCTGTTCACTTTAAAGGAGCCAGTCTCTGGAGAAGCTGAGGTGTCACTTCTGTTGTAGCTGAGAAGTTCTTGCTGGAGAATCCATGAAGTTGTGTGTTTTCCCATCTGTTTGTCATACCTTCCTTGTATTGTCTTACTGCAGTGGTGAGACTAGAGTCTCTCTGGCCTTCACTAGTCAGGGTGAGTTCAGGATCAGCAATGGCCTAAACATGTGATGGTACACTGGAAGAAGGACTCTTTTAGGGATGTTAGGGAGTGCGGTGATCAGCGTGAGGTGAGTGTTAGGAGTTGACCCCTCTCCCTAGCTCCTGAGCCTTCAGTTGTATTGCTTCCCTGGTTTTCCCATTGTGTTGTGCCACTCACCAGGAGTCCCCTCGCTCCCGGTGTGACAATATTAGGCTTTGTTGACACTAGTGTCATGGCTTTGCTTCTAATGAAGCAATTATTTCTCTGTTGGATCTTTTAAACCTGGTACTGCTGCAATCTGAAGAATATCAATGTTGTTTTTGGACTTTCTAGTCTCTTTGTTGACACTGATAGATCTGTAAGTTGATCAGTGATAACAAAAAGAAAAATGGTAAAGTAGATATTTTAAGGTATTTTCATAAAAGACAAAATTTTTATATGGTTAGTCAACTTCTAAACTCTTTTAAGACTTGTCATTCAATTGGGTGTGAAAAAGTATATAGACGTAAAATTAATTGGAGAAGCCAAAGATAAAAAGAAAAAAGCAAAGAAAGGAAAAGAAAAATAAAGATGTGGATGGGAAGGAAGAAAAGAAATGAGTAGAACTAATAAAATGAAGAAGATGAGAGTAAGAAAACATATGAGAAGAAGAAAAGGGAAAAGGTAGAGGGGTCATAAGAAGAGGAGACAAAATAAGGAGGAAGCTACAGCACATAGAAGAATGAGAAAAAAAAGGGTGAAAATGATAAAAGAGAAAAATACAGAAGAGAAAAATGTAAAAGAAAATAGAGCAAAAGAAGGTAGGATAAAAGAAACAGCAGGTGAAAAAAGAACAAGATGTAGAGACAAATGAAGAGTTAAGGCCGCCTTACACACTGCGATATCGGTACCGATATCGCCAGCGTGCGTACCCGCCCCCATCGGTTGTGCGACACGGGCCAATCGCTGCCAAGTGTCGCACAACATCGCCCAGACCCGTCACACTACTTACCTTCCCTGCGACGTCGCTGTGACCGGCGAACTGCCTCCTTTCTAAGGGGGCGGTTCGTTCAGCGTCACAGCGACGTCACAGCAGCGTCACTGAACCGCCACCCAATAGAAGCGTAGGGGCGGAGATGAGCGGGACGTAACATCCCGCTCACCTCCTTCCTTCCGCATTGTGGCCGGGGCGCAGGTAAGGTGAGGTTCCTCGTTCCTGCGGTGTCACACGGAGCGATGTGTGCTGCCGCAGGAACGAAGAACAACTTCGTTACTGCTGCAGTAATGATATTTGAGAATGGACCCCCATTTCACCGGTGAGCGATTTTTCACGTGTTTGCGCCGATGAAAAATCGCTCATAGTGTCACGCGTAACAACATCGCTAAAGCGACCGGATGTGCGTCACAAATTCCGTGACCCCAACGAGATCACTTGAGCGATGTCGTAGCGTGTAAAGCCCGCTTTAAAAGAGAAGGAGGGCATAGAGAAGTACAAAGAAAGAAGTACAAAGAAAAAAAGGGAGCAGAGGAAGAGAAAATGATAGAAAGAAAAATTGATGAAGAGTAGCAAAAAGAGGTGTATAAGAGGTAGAGGAGATAGCAGAAGGAAGAAAAGAAAGATGAATATGATCAGAACTGCATTTTCTGTATACCAATTGGCAATTAGGAAAAGTAAACTTTAACAAAACAGACATATTTCATATGGAATATATGGAATATGTGGCTTAAAAAGCCAAGTCCAGGTTTGTAGCATTTTAGTTTTCTCCCCTTGTTACCAGCATGAGAGATGACCTGTCATGGACTTTCCTCATCTACGGTTTTGGTGATTAGTTCAGAGTCTGAGTCTCACTTTGTTTTGTGGGACTCAGCTTATTAAATGGATTCTTTTTTCTTTGGGGTAGCAGAGAGTTAATGCCAGGTTTACTTCCAATAGCTACTGACTCCTGGTCAGGTGTTTCCAGTTCGGACCACACCCAGTTCCTGTATATACCCTCAACTTGCACCAGAGGGTGCTGGTTATTTGCTATCATTTTGAAGCTGAGCCAGGAGGTGGAATATGCTGTCTCAGGCTTTCAGTTGTGCTTTGGGCTGCAGCATTGGTGTTTTGCTGCAGCATTTTCCAGGTGTGTTTGATTATTGTATGATAGTCTCCCAATAGTCTGCTTTCTTCCCCCCTTTTATGTTGTTTCCCCTCGTACACTTTTAGTTGCTCCTTTATGTGTGGTTGCCATGTTTACGAGTAGTCATTTTTGTTGTTACCCCTGTTTGTCTATTTTTGTTGGGGTGTTGTCTTCTGTTCTTTCTCATTCCTCCCAGGTGGTGGGTTGTGGAGGGGGGATCATAACATCATGGACAAGGACAGGAGATAAGGCCTAGGTTGGAGGCACTGACCTCCCTACCATTAAGGGTACTTCTGGGTTTATAGTAAGCGCAGGGGGCCCAGCCTTAGGGCCAGTATAGCCTTCCCTGGGTTCACTAAAGGCACCTGTGACTTGACCCCTGAGAGTTCTAGACACAATGCATGAATATACAGTACATCCATACATGCTACTATCCATAAGTAGACATGTTAGTGACACGTTGCCCTGTGAAAATCAGAATATTAACTTTATGTTACATCAGTTATAATTAGTGTAAATATAAGATAATAAAAATCTGATAAATGTAAGTTAAATGCTAAAACACAAATCAGGTATTAGGTAGTCATTGACATATGAGTCTTTCTCCAGATGATGACCCACAACCTCCTAAGGCCAACAATGCTGACTCGAAAGATGACTTGATTGTGTATTCTCCTTGACAACCAGATGACAAGGTCAACAGTCCTTGTTATGTGCTCCTTACTAGTATACTCAATTACTACTACTACTATGACAAGGATTTTGTGGAAAATATCTCCTGGGAGCAATCATTACATGGTGTTTTACAAAATAAAATAATTGGATTGCAGATCATCAAAGCATTGACATCTTAAAATCCCAAGTTTATTATTGAAAAACATGTAACTTACTGAAAATTGTGTTTTTCGTTAAGAAAAATCACTGGTTTTCCATCTTTCTTTTCTTACTTGTGAACCTTTTTTTATATTCTTCTAGTTGTTAAGCTCAGTTAGGGACAGAAACATTTCCATCAAGGTCATCTTCTGGGCTGTCCTAAAGAAATCAGTGATGGTCCCTGAAAACATTTAAACATCTTAAAGTGAACCTGTCATCAGAAATTTAGCTATAAAGCTAAAAGTTCCCCCCTCTGCAGCTCCTGGGCTGCATTCTAGGAAAAATCTTCCATGGGGGTGGGCTGCCTGATGTACGTTGCTGTCCTCCTGCCGATTTACGCCCCCCCCGAACGCTGAATTTCAAACCTCAGGACGCCGCCCTTGGGCGCCCGTGGTTCCGCGCATGCGCTGTGCTACTGTAGCGGTGCCGTGCACTGCGTGCACGTGTGACCGCTGGTGACGCTTTTGCGCGGGCACCGACTGCTCCGTCCGCTCCTCCCATCTATTTCCTGCTGCTGAGCAGGATGGGAAGGAGGTGACGTCCGGTCATCTGGCCAGCGAGCGTTTGCGCAGAACGCTGGAGGAAGAGGGGAAAGTGTGGTCACGAGGTTATGGGCGGCACTTGCTGATGACACTCACAGCGCCGTCCATAACCTCGTGCCCGCGCAAAGTGTCACTAGCGGTCACACGTGCACACAGTGCATGGCACCGCTACAGTAGCACAGCGCATGCGCGGGACCACGGGCGCCCAGGGGTGGCGTCCTGAGGTTTGAAATTCAGCGTTCGGGGGCGGCGTAAATCGGCAGGAGGACAGTAACGTACATCAGGCAGCCCACCCCCATGGACGATTTAAGAAATTTGCATACGAAAAGGTACAAGTTTGTAAAGTATTTATTTTGGAATAAAAGGGGCCACAAAAACTATAGGAAGCTTCCTAGAATGCAGCTCAGGAGCTGCAGAGGGGGGAACTTTTAGCTTTATAGCTAAATTTCTGATGACAGGTTCCCTTTAACCATACGTATAAGTCTCACACATCATCTATAGGAGGCTACTTAAAAAGTGGAGATGATGTGAAGAAGCTTGGAGTAGATGTACAAGAGGTTTGGAGAGAGAATAAAAGAGGCACCGAGGGTTTTTAACTTGAAAAAAGAGAGGGCATCTATGGTACACAATTTTCAAAATCAACGTCCTACCTGAAAGGCATATCTAAAAGTATGATATTAACTCAAAAAATCTAGCTGTTATACCCTATAAAATGATCTTTGGTCACACCATGTCATGTAATTGGCACAAGTGAAATTTCCATGTTAACTAATGATGATGTATATTATGAATATTGTATTAAAGGTTTTCAGGGACAGAAATCTCCAAGCAGAAAATTAATTTTCGTAATGAATAGATTGCTGATGCCATCTTGATTTCAAGACTTATCTGGGCTTGAACTCACCAAGGACATTTTTTCTTGATAGCATTTTCCTGAGGTATCCAGCTAGCTCCTTAAAACAAATATAGTCTTAGCAAAGTCAAGAAGTACCCAACATACAGTTAGGTCCAGAAATATTTGGACAGTGACACAATTTTCGCGAGTTGGGCTCTACATGCCACCACATTGGATTTGAAATGAAACCTCTACAACAGAATTCAAGTGCAGATTGTAACGTTTAATTTGAAGGTTTGAACAAAAATATCTGATAGAAATTGTAGGAATTGTACACATTTCTTTACAAACACTCCACATTTTAGGAGGTCAAAAGTAATTGGACAAATAAACCAAACCCAAACAAAATATTTTTATTTTCAATATTTTGTTGCGAATCCTTTGGAGGCAATCACTGCATTAAGTCTGGAACCCATGGACATCACCAAACGCTGGGTTTCCTCCTTCTTAATGCTTTGTCAGGCCTTTACAGCCGCAGCCTTCAGGTCTTGCTTGTTTGTGGGTCTTTCCGTCTTAAGTCTGGATTTGAGCAAGTGAAATGCATGCTCAATTGGGTTAAGATCTGGTGATTGACTTGGCCATTGCAGAATGTTCCACTTTTTTGCACTCATGAACTCCTGGGTAGCTTTGGCTGTATGCTTGTGGTCATTGTCCATCTGTACTATGAAGCGCCGTCCGATCAACTTTGCGGCATTTGGCTGAATCTGGGCTGAAAGTATATCCCGGTACACTTCAGAATTCATCCGGCTACTCTTGTCTGCTGTTATGTCATCAATAAACACAAGTGACCCAGTGCCATTGAAAGCCATGCATGCCCATGCCATCACGTTGCCTCCACCATGTTTTACAGAGGATGTGGTGTGCCTTGGATCATGTGCCGTTCCCTTTCTTCTCCAAACATTTTTCTTCCCATCATTCTGGTACAGGTTGATCTTTGTCTCATCTGTCCATAGAATACTTTTCCAGAACTGAGCTGGCTTCATGAGGTGTTTTTCAGCAAATTTAACTCTGGCCTGTCTATTTTTGGAATTGATGAATGGTTTGCATCTAGATGTGAACCCTTTGTATTTACTTTCATGGAGTCTTCTCTTTACTGTTGACTTAGAGACAGATACACCTACTTCACTGAGAGTGTTCTGGACTTCAGTTGATGTTGTGAACGGGTTCTTCTTCACCAAAGAAAGTATGCGGCGATCATCCACCACTGTTGTCATCCGTGGACGCCCAGGCCTTTTTGAGTTCCCAAGCTCACCAGTCAATTCCTTTTTTCTCAGAATGTACCCGACTGTTGATTTTGCTACTCCAAGCATGTCTGCTATCTCTCTGATGGATTTTTTTCTTTTTTTTCAGCCTCAGGATGTTCTGCTTCACCTCAATTGAGAGTTCCTTAGACCGCATGTTGTCTGGTCACAGCAACAGCTTCCAAATGCAAAACTACACACCTGTAATCAACCCCAGACCTTTTAACTACTTCATTGATTAGAGGTTAATGAGGGAGATGCCTTCAGAGTTAATTGCAGCCCTTAGAGTCCCTTGTCCAATTACTTTTGGTCCCTTGAAAAAGAGGAGGCTATGCATTACAGAGCTATGATTCCTAAACCCTTTCTCCGATTTGGATGTGAAAACTCTCATATTGCAGCTGGGAGTGTGCACTTTCAGCCCATATTATATATATAATTGTATTTCTGAACATGTTTTTGTAAACAGCTAAAATAACAAAACTTGTGTCACTGTCCAAATATTTCTGGACCTAACTGTATACAGCCATGAGTAAATGGATGGTAACCGTTCTTCACTTCTACGCTGTAACACACAATATCTGAAGACGTTTTTCATTGTTGACTTTTTCTTTCCATCTATATCACAAATCTCTTAATATCCAGGTTCAACCTAAAATGGCTGCTGCACTCCCTGCCTCAGGTTTTATACAAGTTACGAGAGTTCCTCCTGATTGGCTGTGTTAGACTATGTAATGTGATAGCTGCAAGGTGTTATGGAGAAGACTTTGTAGCAGCACCCGAGTTCACGTGAGTCTTTTTTGGTAGATGTAATCTTCTGCTTTGTGAACAATGGCGGCAGGAATATTTGGGGGCAATTTGCGCAAATCAAGTAGCAAATTGTTCAAATTCACTGGGTTGCAGCAAATTCCTAAAATTCAACATATATTGATTTTTCATCAAATTTAACACTAATCTCTATAGGCAACATTACAGTGAAAAAAATGTGTTAACAAATCTGAGAGATTCTACATTAAACTATAAGTACACTTAGGTGAAAACCATAAAATTGATGACGTGGTTTCTTTGTTCATCATGACACAATCCAACCACTGAAGGATACTAGCAACCTTGCTTGGCAATTCGTAGACAGGACAAATTCTGCATTCATAAATGGTTGCACTAAGAGGAATATTCACCCCCGAGCCTGGTTTTCACCTTCATGACCAAGCCAATTTTTTCAATTCTGACCAGTTTCACTTTATGAGGTAAAAGCTCTGAAATTCTTCAAAGTGACAAAGTAAAAATGACTCAGTCGGCCTCATCACAGTGAATTTTCCAATGTCTCAATCACGATTATTAGAAATGTGTGTACTTATTTATTGGTATCATATTTTTTTTAATTTTTTGTTAATTTTCTATTTTTTTTAATATTTTTAAAAATGTTATTTACTTTTTTTTACACAGTCCCTATATAGGACATTAACTTTTATTACTCTGCTAGTATAATACCTATATATATACCTGTCCATACTGCACTGACAGAAGCCTCTGAGACCATGCTCTTGGCAAAAATGTTGCTCTGTGATTACATAGCGGGGGTCCTGATCAGCTGGGAGAAGGAGGACACTCCCTTCTCCCAGCCCCTTAAATGCTTCAATCGCTATTGATCGTGGCATTTAGGGGGTTAATTAGCCAGGGGCGGTGTGAGGACCATCCCTGGCTGTGACAGCCAGAGCTCGAGTATAGCGGCAATTGTGCGGGCACAGCTTCTGTGACCAGTACAATCGCCATGACCTACCTACAGTTGAAAGCTGAATTTTACATACACTATATAAAAATATACATCTGCATGTTTTCTCACTATCTGACGTGAAATCAAAATAATCTTTTCCCATATCAGATCAATTAGGAACCAAAATTATTTATATTTGCCAAATGACAGAATAATAAGAAAGAGAATGTTGTAAGGCATTTAGGCATTTTTATTACTTTCTGCAAAGTCAAAAGTTTCCATACATTTCATTTGGTACCATTGCACTTAAACAGTATGACTTGGGTCAAATTTTTTGGATGTTCTTCCCCAAGCTTCTCACAATAGTTGGTAGAAATTTGGGTTGCTCCACGCAGCAACTGAAGGGAGTCGTACTGTCAGTGGGGACGGCACTGAGGTAATGCCGGGGTGTGTGCGGTGATGATGCATGCCGTAGTGCCTGCGTGTGTGGTGATGGTGCGTGCGGTAGTGCAGGGGTGTGCAGAGATGATGCGTGCGGTAGTGCAGGGGTGTGCAGAGATGATGCATGCGTTAGTGCCTGCGTGTGCGGTGATGATGCGTGCGGTAGTGCAGGGGTGTGCGGTGATGATGCGTGCGGGAGTGCATGGGTGTGCAGAGATGATGCGTGCGGTAGTGCAGGGGTGTGCAGAGATGATGTGTGCTTTAGTGCCTGCGTGTGCGGTGATGATGCGTGCGGTAGTGCAGGGGTGTGCAGTGATGATGCGTGCGGGGTAGTGCAGAGGTGTGCTGTGATGATGCATGCGGGGTAGTGCCGGCGTGTGCGGTGATGATGCATGCGGGGTAGTGCTGGCGTGTGTGGTGATAATGCGTGCAGTAGTGCCTGCGTGTGCGGTGATGGTGCGTGCGGTAGTGCAGGGGTGTGCGAAAATGATGCGTGCGGTAGTGCAGGGGTGTGCATAGATGATGCGTGCGGGAGTGCAGGGGTGTACGGAGATGATGCGTGCGGGAGTGCAGGGGTGTGCGGTGATGATGCGTGCTGGAGTGCAGGGGTGTGCGGAGATGATGCGTGCGGGAGTGCAGGGGTGTGCGGAGATGATGCGTGCGAGATTGCCTGCGTGTGCGGTGATGGTGGGGGGTCTCTCTCTCTCAGCATAAAAAAAAAACAAAACAAAAAAACCCAAAAACGGATCCGGTTTTTTTACCAGATCCGTCGCATCAGATTTTACACAATCGGAGACGGATCCGTTGCATCAGGCACAAACCGGATTGTGCCTGATTGCAAAAAACTGATGTTTGAAAGCAGCCTAAACCAGGTGAAACCAGGTATCCTTCAAGCTAGTCTGAGGGTGACACTTAGCTCGCCTTCCTAGCACTTCTGTTTTTGGATAAGTACCGTGGGGTCTATCCAGGGAGTCGCTACTGGCTTTTTTCCTTTTTTGGACCGTTTTCCGACAGCGTGGACAAGGTGAGATGGCTTCTGGCTCTGTCTCCTTATGGGTCCCTGAATTGCTGCTGAGGCTCGGACTCTGTGTGGTTGGTGAGGTACTTGTAGTTCCCCTCACCGGCAGATTTAGCAGATAGTTAAAACTGAAGTCTGCTCTAGGGACCTGTTCCCCGTACATGCCTAGTCATCAGGAGCACCTTTTCAGCGTCCTCACTCGATGACTGTTCTCCCCCACTAACCGTCACTACACCGCGCAGGGTCTGACTAGCGTGAGCGCATGTCTGCGTCTCCTAGCAACCGCCGCTCACCACTACCAGACTGGCTCGCTTCACTCCTTTCCTTTCAGCCTGAAAACTTTAGCTCCCAGCCCCTCCGCTACACCTCCTGAAAAGAATTGAAGGCTTGCCCTCTCTGGAGACTACCCAAGGGTCCCCTCTAAAGGTATGGGAGACCTGGTTGCTATGTGTCTCTGCGTACACACCTCATTCTGGCCCTTAGGATTACCTGGAAGCACTGTCCCAGCATGGGTGCAGTACTCAGTGGTGCCTGACCAGGTCAGGGGCGCCACAGATGCAGTGGGACAGTCCCGGATTTGGGTTTACACTCTGCAATCTTGGGCGTTTGCTGAATGTCCGTCACTGCCACCGCCCCTCTGATATCTCCTTATGCCACGATATAAAGAAATGGCCAATGAGTGTAGCCAGGGGTGGCGGTATTGGCATGGTCAGAATTTACCACAGTGTACATAGCGCACCACGTAATTTGTGCCTCTTTCTGTTCTTCCAAGGTTGGCTGGTATGAAAAAAGAACCAAAACAAACAAATAAGTAAAAAAATTAAACTTCATTTTTTAAATGAAGAAATGATTCACTATCACATGTCTGTGAGGCAACAGTACTGTGTTTCCCTGAAAAAAAAGCCCTACTGAGAAAATAAGCCCTAGCAGGAATTTTCAGCCTTTAAATATAAGCCCTACCCCAAAAATAATCCATAGTCACGGTTAAATAATGAAGTGTCGATGTAGCTAAAAAAGTTAAATACTGCAGGACACTTCATTATAGACAGCGGACACCTCCAAAAGATAGAAGACAGAAGACAGAAGACCCTGCGAACATACTCCCCAGACACTGAAAGGGACGACCTGCAATGGAATGCATTAAGGACCTGGGGTGGAACGCACATACACACATCAGATTAAACAAACAGACACACATCAGATCACACACACAGACACACATCAGATCACACACACAGACACACACACACACACACACATCAGATCACACACACACATCAGATCACACACACACATCAGATCACACACACACATCAGATCACACACACACATCAGATCACACACACACACATCAGATCACACACATAATCATACATCACACACACTCACCACATCCGGTGATACCAGTTACTTCAGGCTGGCATGGCAACCTGGGATGCAGTGCAGTGGAGCGTAAGGACATGCGATGGAATTCAAGGAGGACCTCTATCTACTGCAGGTCCTCCCACTCCACTGCAGTGTGTCACAGGTTCCCCTGCCAGCTGGAAGCAATCGGTATCGCCGGATGTGGTGAGTGTGTATGTGCGATCTGATGTGTGTGAGTGTGTCGGCCAGAAGCAGGGGAGGACTGCTGTGGAGCATACCTGCTGTGAGCACCCATCAATGATCTCAGGAGGACCTGGGAGCTATGCAGACATCCAGGTTCTGGTAAGTATGATTCTCCTTGGAAGAGTGAGAGGGGGGGGTCTGTTTTTTGGGAGGTAAACGTACCCCCAACCGTGTTTCCCTGAGAATAAGCTCTACCCTGAAAATAAGGCCTAGTGCATTTTTTGGGACAAAAAATAATATAAAACAATGTCTTATTATCAGGGAAATATGGTGAGTGAATTTTTACTTACAGTATCTGGTGTGACCTACATCTGCATGCAAATTAAACCTGATGAGACAGCAAGACTGAGCCCACAAATCTGGACAGTCCCACTGAATCCAAAACGGTTGGGACCTATGATCTTTTTCGCGTAAAAAATCTGATGTTTTAGCTCAAATTTATGCAGAAATATGGCAAATTATGAGGGGTTAACTAACAAACTTTCATGCACAATTTGATATATACAGTATATATGTGACACCCCTAACACTTCAGTCGCCACAGAGTACTGCATTTCACTTAAGGTGCAGTACTTATCCCGGGTAATGAAGAGGTTAATCGCTGGTGCTTAGCACTTATACAACATTCACACAAACACCCAGTTAGTGAGCCAATCAGTTACAGAACTCAGGAAGCCAGCCAGCCTGGGAAATTGCCGGTTACCAGGGCAACGGCCTGGGAGGTGAGGCAACACTGGGGAAGTTACAGAACACACAGAAAATCACTTCGGAATAGTCTGGGACACAGAACAACACGGTCACTGGAGAGACTGCTTAAGAGTAGAGATGAGCGAACCAGTCGCGGTTCGGCTCGAGGTGGTTCGCCGAACGGAGGTCCCGTTCGAGTTCGGCTCGTCGAACGTTCGACGAACCGAACTCGAACGTATAGGCTATAATGGGAGGCAATCACAAACACATAAAAATGCATTATAAATGTACACAAACAGTTAATAAACATTGCCATAACACTTACCGGTCCTCGCGATCCCTTCTGCACTCTGTCTCCTGCCGCTATTCCATCCGATGATCGCTGAATCCTCCCGGTGACCTGCACTGCCAGCAGAGAAGCAGGACCTATCGTGACGTCAAAATAGCCATGTGACCAGTCACGTGGCTATTATCTCATTGGCTACAGACTGGTCACATTACTATGACACGTCATGTAGGACCTGCGAGTGCATCTCTCCGGTACACGGTGCACATATGTGTATCGCCGTGTACCGGCGACATGCTCTAGCACACGGTCGACTCCCCGTTCCGTTAGGGACCGGCTGACACAGCCGGTCATTAACGGAGATCACCGTTGCAATAGCAACGCAGTTAGCGGTGACGTCACCGCTAACCGCGGCTCCGAGAGCACCGTTGCTATGGTAACGCGTCTGTCAGCGTTACCGCTAGCAGCCAGCAGTGATCACTCACGGAGTGAAGGCTGCACGCTGCTTCGCGATTGTAGTGAGCATTGTAGTGAGGATGGAGGTTCCCCAGCCCCAAGTGATGAGCTGGTGAATCTCATCCTTCCTCACTATAATCGTCACTACTACTACATTAGAAAGAAAGAAGACAGAAGAGCAGGATCGTGGAGGGCTGACAGGGGGTAATAAAGATGGAGTCTCTAATGTGTCTGTGTATTTATTTCTATTAAAGTATTTTTTCTCTGTGTGGTGTCTTTTTTTAACCCTTTATTGGAGATTCTTAATGGCCGGGTCAAACGTGCCTGACATTAAGAATCTCTGGCTTAATACTGGCTGGTAAAACAAAGCCAGTATTAACTCATGATTACCCAACAAGCCACCCGGCTCCAGGGCTGTTGGAAGAGTTGGATACAGCGCCAGATGATGGCGCTTCTATGAGAGCGCCATTTTCTGGGACGGCTGCGGACTGAAATCCGCAGCAGAGGCGCCCACAAACCTCGGGCTAACCTGTGCTGCGGATTCCAATCCCCAGCTGCCTAGTTGTACCCGGCTGGACACAAAAATAGGGCGAAGCCCACGTCATTTGTTTTTTAATTATTTCATGAAATAAGTGAAATAATTAAAAAAAACAGGCTTCCCTATATTTTTGGTTCCCAGCCGGGTACAAATAGGCAACTGGGTGTTGGAGGCAGCCCGTGGCTGCCAGCTGTACCTGGCTAGCATACAAAAATATGGCAAAGCCCACGTCATTTTTTTGGTGGGCAAAAAACTTCTGCATACAGTCCTGGATGGAGTATGCTGAGCCTTGTAGTTCTGCAGCTGCTGTCTGCTCTTCTCCATACAGACAGACAGCAGCTGCAGAACTACAAGGCTCAGCATACTCCATCCAGGACTGTATGCAGAAGTTTTTTGCCCCCTGAAAAAATTATGTGGGCTTCGCCATATTTTTGTATGCTAGCCAGGTACAGCAGGCAGGTACGGCTGCCCCCAACCCCCAGTTGCCTATTTGTACCCGGCTGGGAACCAAAAATAAAGGGAAGCCCTTTTTTTATTATTTCATGAATTTCAGGAAATAATTAGAAAACAAATGACGTAGGCTTTGCCCCATTTTTGTGTCCAGCCAGGTACAACTAGGCAGCTGGGGATTGGAATCCGCACCACCGGTTGGCCTGAGCTTTCTGGGCCCCACTGCTGCGAATTGCAGTCTGCAGCCACCTCAGAAAATGGCATTTTCATAGAAGCGCCATCTTCTGGCGCTGTATCCAACTCTTCCAGCACCTGCCTGCTATACCTGGCTAGCATACAAAAATATGGCGAAGCTCACGTCCTTTTTTTGTAGTTTTTTGGCAAAAAAAATAAAAAATGCTTCCCTGGATTTTCCATTGCCAGTGAAGGTAACACCAAGCAGTGGGGGTTAGCAGCCAGTAGCTGCTTGGATTACCCTTAGCTAGCAATACAAAAAATGTAAAAAAATGTAGCGGGAGCCCATATATATTTTTTTTAATTATTTATTTAAATAACTAAAAATAAAATGGGCTTCCCTGTATTTTGATTGCTGGACATCACAGTGCTGTAAAAATAAATCTTTAAAAAAATGACGTAGCGCTCCGCGGTATTTTTGATTCTCAGCGCAGATAAAGCAGACAGCTATGGGTTGCCACCCCCATCTGCCTGCCGTTACCTTGGTTGGCAGTCAAAATACAGGGAAGCCCATTAATTTTTTCTATTTAAAAAATAGTTACAAAAAAAAAATTACGTTGGGTCCCCCCATTTTTGATAGCCAGCTAGGGTAAAGCAGACGGCTGTAGCCTGAAAACCACTGCTGGCAGCTTTACCGTGGTTGGGGATCCAATGTGGAGGTCCCCTCAGGCTCTTTTTTATAATTATTTTATAAATATTAATAATTACACAATAAAAGTAGGGTCCCCCCCAAATTGGATCACCAGCCAAGGTAAAGCGGACAGCTGTGGTCTGGTATTCTCAGGGTGGGAAGGTCCATAGTTATTGGGCCTTCACAGCCTAAAAATAGCAGGCCGCAGGCACCCCAGACGTGGCGCATCCACTAGATGCGCCAATCCTGGCGCTTCACCCCAGCTCATCCCGTGCCCTGGTGCAGTGGCAAACGGGGTAATAAATCGGGTTGATACTAGCTGTAAAGTCACCTGAGATCAAGCCCAGCAGTTTGTGATGTCATGGCGTCTATTAGATACCCAACATCATAAACTGTCAGTACTAACAAAAACAAAAAATCGACAAAAGAAATTTATTTGAAAAAACAGTCCCCAAAACATTTCCTCTTTCACCAATTTATTGTAAGAAAAAAAATAAAGGGGTCCCACGACGACTCTGGACCGTCTAGAATATGGGGGGGAGACACTCAGGGAACGTATCCCCCATTTTCTAGGAGTGCGGACCCTTCATGTGAGGAGTGTGGGTGCAATGAATCTGCACTCACTCTCCCCGGGTCCACAGCAGCAGAATCCATGTCGTAATGGTTGCTACCAAAGCTGCAATGCCCTGCTCATGAGGTAAGGGCATGCCTAATCAGGAGAACTACTGTAGAGGAAGCTCTGCTCACTGGTATATAGGTGCTCAGAGGTAATAATAGATAAAATTAGTGAGTAACCTCGGCACTCTATATCTCCCAGACTAAGTCAGTAAGTCACAATGGATAGTAATGCAAAATCACTCTTTATTGGTCCGTATTAAGAAATTTTTTTTTTCATAAGCATATATGTTTTTGTCCAAAACAAGTTACAAATGACGTTTCGGCCTGAGCCTTCGTCAGATTGGACTTATCTGCATGTAATCATAAAAAATGACAATAATCAGTATCACATAAGAGTGAGAGAACAATAACATAAACTCGAACAATGTAGAGGTACAATTGGGATGCAGCAAAAAAATTGCAACACAGCAAGAAATGAAACACATGATACAAATTTCATAATACAGTACAAGGACAATATAGTAATGACAAATATGGGGTCAGAGTAGGCTTAGACAGCTCTGGTACGAAAGAGATGTCAATCATAAAGTAACATGTGCAGTAGGTGTAGAGCTACATTATGCATGGCAGAGCTAATGGGTAGACCGACCATAGAAAAAGAACGGAGAAAAAGTGGAGAAAAAGTGGAGAAAAAGTGGAGCATAGGAGGAGAAAAAGTGGAGAAAAAGTGGGGAAAAAAGTGGAGAAAAAAGTGGAGAAAAAGTGGAGCATAAGAGGAGAAAAAGTGGAGAAAAAGTGGAGAAAAAGTGGAGAGAAAGTGGAGAAAAAGTGGAGAAAAAGTGGAGAAAAAGTGGAGAAAAAATGGAGAAAAAAATGGAGAAAAAGTGGAGAAAAAGTGGAGAAAAAAGTGGAGAAAAAGTGGAGCATAAGAGGAGAAAAAGTGGAGAAAAAGTGGAGAAAAAGTGGAGAAAAAAGTGGAGAAAAAAGTGGAGAAAAAGTGGAGAAAAAGTGGAGAAAAAGTGGAGCATAAGAGGAGAAAAAGTGGAGAAAAAGTGGAGCATAAGAGGAGAAAAAGTGGAGAAAAAGTGGAGAAAAAAGTGGAGAAAAAAGTGGAGAAAAAGTGGAGAAAAAGTGGAGAAAAAGTGGAGCATAAGAGGAGAAAAAGTGGAGAAAAAGTGGAGCATAAGAGGAGAAAAAGTGGAGAAAAAAGTGGAGAAAAAGTGGAGAAAAAGTGGAGCATAAGAGGAGAAAAAGTGGAGAAAAAGGGGAGAAAAAAGTGGAGAAAAAGTGGAGCATAAGAGGAGAAAAAGTGGAGAAAAAAGTGGAGAAAAAGTGGAGAAAAAGTGGAGCATAAGAGGAGAAAAAGTGGAGATTAAGAGGAGAAAAAGTGGAGAAAAAGTGGAGCATAAGAGGAGAAAAAGTGGAGAAAAAGTGGAGAAAAAGTGGAGTAAAAGTGGAGAAAAAGTGGAGAAAAAGTGGAGAAAAAGTGGAGCATAAGAGGAGAAAAAGTGGAGAAAAAGTGGAGAAAAAAGTGGAGAAGAAGTGGAGAAAAAGTGGAGCATAAGAGGAGAAAAAGTGGAGATTAAGAGGAGAAAAAGTGGAGAAAAAGTGGAGCATAAGAGGAGAAAAAGTGGAGAAAAAGTGGAGAAAAAAGTGGAGAAAAAAGTGGAGAAAAAGTGGAGCATAAGAGGAGAAAAAGTGGAGAAAAAGGGGAGAAAAAAGTGGAGAAAAAGTGGAGAAAAAGTGGAGCATAAGAGGAGAAAAAGTGGAGATTAAGAGGAGAAAAAGTGGAGAAAAAGTGGAGCATAAGAGGAGAAAAAGTGGAGAAAAAAGTGGAGAAAAAGTGGAGAAAAAGTGGAGCATAAGAGGAGAAAAAGTGGAGATTAAGAGGAGAAAAAGTGGAGAAAAAGTGGAGCATAAGAGGAGAAAAAGTGGAGCATAAGAGGAGAAAAAGTGGAGAAAAAGTGGAGAAAAAAGTGGAGAAAAAAGTGGAGAAAAAGTGGAGCATAAGAGGAGAAAAAGTGGAGAAAAAGTGGAGAAAAAGTGGAGCATAAGAGGAGAAAAAGTGGAGATTAAGAGGAGAAAAAGTGGAGAAAAAGTGGAGCATAAGAGGAGAAAAAGTGGAGCATAAGAGGAGAAAAAGTGGAGAAAAATTGGAGAAAAAAGTGGAGAAAAAAGTGGAGAAAAAGTGGAGCATAAGAGGAGAAAAAGTGGAGAAAAAGTGGAGAAAAAGTGGAGAGAAAGTGGAGAAAAAGTGGAGAAAAAGTGGAGAAAAAGTGGAGCATAAGAGGAGAAAAAGTGGAGAAAAAGTGGAGAAAAAGTGGAGAAAAAGTGGAGCATAAGAGGAGAAAAAGTGGAGAAAAAGTGGAGCATAAGAGGAGAAAAAGTGGAGATTAAGAGGAGAAAAAGTGGAGAAAAAGTGGAGCATAAGAGGAGAAAAAGTGGAGAAAAAGTGGAGTAAAAGTGGAGAAAAAGTGGAGAAAAAGTGGAGCATAAGAGGAGAAAAAGTGGAGAAAAAGTGGAGAAAAAGTGGAGAAAAAGTGGAGCATAAGAGGAGAAAAAGTGGAGATTAAGAGGAGAAAACGTGGAGAAAAAGTGGAGCATAAGAGGAGAAAAAGTGGAGATTAAGAGGAGAAAAAGTGGAGAAAAAGTGGAGCATAAGAGGAGAAAAAGTGGAGAAAAAGTGGAGAAAAAGTGGAGTAAAAGTGGAGAAAAAGTGGAGAAAAAGTGGAGAAAAAGTGGAGCATAAGAGGAGAAAAAGTGGAGAAAAAGTGGAGAAAAAAGTGGAGAAAAAGTGGAGCATAAGAGGAGAAAAAGTGGAGATTAAGAGGAGAAAAAGTGGAGAAAAAGTGGAGCATAAGAGGAGAAAAAGTGGAGCATAAGAGGAGAAAAAGTGGAGAAAAAGTGGAGAAAAAAGTGGAGAAAAAGTGGAGCATAAGAGGAGAAAAAGTGGAGAAAAAGTGGAGAAAAAAGTGGAGAAAAAGTGGAGAAAAAGTGGAGCATAAGAGGAGAAAAAGTGGAGATTAAGAGGAGAAAAAGTGGAGAAAAAGTGGAGCATAAGAGGAGAAAAAGTGGCGAAAAAAGTGGAGAAAAAGTGGAGAAAAAGTGGAGCATAAGAGGAGAAAAAGTGGAGATTAAGAGGAGAAAAAGTGGAGAAAAAGTGGAGCATAAGAGGAGAAAAAGTGGAGCATAAAAGGAGAAAAAGTGGAGAAAAAGTGGAGAAAAAAGTGGAGAAAAAAGTGGAGAAAAAGTGGAGCATAAGAGGAGAAAAAGTGGAGAAAAAGTGGAGCATAAGAGGAGAAAAAGTGGAGAAAAAGTAGAGAAAAAGTGGAGAAAAAGTGGAGAAAAAGTGGAGCATAAGAGGAGAAAAAGTGGAGATTAAGAGGAGAAAAAGTGGAGAAAAAGTGGAGCATAAGAGGAGAAAAAGTGGAGCATAAGAGGAGAAAAAGTGGAGAAAAAGTGGAGAAAAAAGTGGAGAAAAAAGTGGAGAAAAAGTGGAGCATAAGAGGAGAAAAAGTGGAGAAAAAGTAGAAAAAGTGGAGAGAAAGTGGAGAAAAAGTGGAGAAAAAGTGGAGAAAAAGTGGAGAAAAAGTGGAGCATAAGAGGAGAAAAAGTGGAGAAAAAGTGGAGAAAAAGTGGAGAAAAAGTGGAGCATAAGAGGAGAAAAAGTGGAGAAAAAGTGGAGCATAAGAGGAGAAAAAGTGGAGATTAAGAGGAGAAAAAGTGGAGAAAAAGTGGAGCATAAGAGGAGAAAAAGTGGAGAAAAAGTGGAGAAAAAGTGGAGTAAAAGTGGAGAAAAAGTGGAGAAAAAGTGGAGAAAAAGTGGAGCATAAGAGGAGAAAAAGTGGAGAAAAAGTGGAGAAAAAGTGGAGAAAAAGTGGAGAAAAAGTGGAGCATAAGAGGAGAAAAAGTGGAGATTAAGAGGAGAAAAAGTGGAGAAAAAGTGGAGCATAAGAGGAGAAAAAGTGGAGCATAAGAGGAGAAAAAGTGGAGAAAAAGTGGAGAAAAAAGTGGAGAAAAAAGTGGAGAAAAAGTGGAGCATAAGAGGAGAAAAAGTGGAGAAAAAGTGGAGAAAAAGTGGAGAGAAAGTGGAGAAAAAGTGGAGAAAAAGTGGAGAAAAAGTGGAGAAAAAGTGGAGAAAAAAATGGAGAAAAAGTGGAGAAAAAGTGGAGAATAAATGGAGAAAAAGTGGAGAAAAAGTGGAGAATAAATGGAGAAAAAGTGGAGAATAAGTGGAGAAAAAGTGGAGAAAAAGTGGAGAAAAAGTGGAGAAAAAGTGGAGAAAGAGTGGAGAAAAAGTGGAGCACCCTTTGGTGCCTTTCATGTGGCACTAAGGGGTGCTTAGCTTTGTATTTAGCCAAAAAAATGAAAAAAAAAAATGACGTAGGGTTCCCCCTAGTTTTGTAGCCAGCTAGGGTAAAGCAGACGGCTGCAGCCTGCAGACCACAGCTGGCAACCTCACCTTGGCTGGTAATCCAAAACTGAGGGCACCCCACGCTGTTATTTTAAATTAAATAAATAATTTAAAAAAAAAAAAACACGTAGGGGTCCCCCAAAATTGGATCACCAGCCAAGGTAAAGCAGACAGCTGGGGCCTGATATTCTCAGACTAGGGAGGTCCATGGTTATTGGACTCTCCCAAGCCTAAAAATAGCAGGCCGCAGCCGCCCCAGAAGTGGCGCATCCATTAGATGCGCCAATCCTGGTGCTTCGCCCCAGCTCATCCCGCGCCCTGGTGCGGTGGCAAACGGGGTAATATATGGGGTTAATACCAGATGTGTAATGTCACCTGGCATCAAGCCCTGGGGTTGGTGAGGTCAGGCGTCTATCAGATACCCGACATCACCAACCCAGTCAGTAATAAAAAAAAATAGACGACAAACACATTTTTATTTGAAAAAACACTCCCCAAAACATTCCCTCTTTAACCAATTTATTAGAAAGAAAAACAAATCCAGGTCTGGTGTAATCCAAGGGGTTGCCATGACGATCCACACTGTCCCAGTCAATGAAGAGCAGGATGTTCCCCATTGGCTGGGAGAGCAATGCAGTGACCTGAGCTAACATCAATGGGTCAGCCCAGGTCACTGCAGGGCATGACAAGTGCTGCTGTCAGGAGCGAGGTACATTACCTGCGCTGATCTCCTGCACTGCCGACAGCCCCTGTCACTGAGGTCAATGACCGGCGCCTTCACACCAAGTATCGCGAGAGGTCCGTGACGTCACCGCTAGTCAGTCTCGGGTCGGAAGCGAGAGAAGGTGATGTGACAAGCGGCGGCCATGGAGGACAGTGACAGCGCTGAGGTCGGGATGGCGGGACTTCATCACCGCAGGTAAGCCGAGCGGGGGCGGGGGGGGTGAGAGTGTGCGTGTGTGTGTATGTATGTGTACATGCCGCGGGCAGGAGGGGGCTGAGCGAGCTGAGCGGGAAGTGTGGGCTTCCTGCACGTAACTAAGATAAACATCGGGTTACTAACCAAAGCGCTTTGCTTGGATACCCGATGTTTATCTTGGTTACCAGCTTGTGGCAGGCTGCCAGCGATGGCTCCTGCACACTGTAGCTGGGAGGGGGGGGTGTGCGTGAGTGAGAGTGTGTGTGTGTGTGTGTATGTATGTATACATGCCGCGGGCAGGAGGGGGCGGAGTGAGCTGAGCGGGAAGTGTGGGCTTCCTGCACGTAACTAAGATAAACATCGGGTTACTAACCAAAGCGCTTTGCTTGGATACCCGATGTTTATCTTGGTTACCAGCTTCTGGCAGGCTGCCAGCGATGGCTCCTGCACACTGTAGCTGTAAAAAGCCCTGCTTTTTGCTGCTAGAACCGTTCTCGAACGTATCTAGAACTATCGAGCTTTTAGCAAAAAGCTCGAGTTCTAGTTCGATCTCGAACAGCCCAAAAATCACTCGAGCCTAGAACTGGAGAACCACGAACCACGAACCGCGCTCAACTCTACTTAAGAGTAGAGATGAGCGAACCGGTCCCGGTTCGGCTCGAGGTCGGTTCGCCGAACGGAGGTCCCGTTCAAGTTCGGTTCGTCGAACGTTCGACGAACCGAACTCGAACCGCATAGAAAACAATGGCAGGCATTCACAAATACATAAAAACACCTAGAAAACACCCTCAAAGGTGTCCAAAAGGTGACAAACAACTCACAACACAACACAAACACATGGGAAAGTGACAAGGACATATACTCATGCGAAAACAAAAGAGCAGGACAAGGAAAAAGAGGAGGACACACAGATATAGGCATGGCACGCCCTTCTAAAATCATGTAAAACACCGCAAGGTGACTCCAAGCGTAGTCTCCCTTTTTTTCCAAAAATTGGGCCCCACACACACCCACCCATTCAGTGGCAGCACTTGTGCCCCAGTTGTACACTTCACACCTAGATTTGCATCAAGCACATTCAAAAATACGCCATAATTAACCGTCCCCAGCATGACACCAGGGTAGGAAGATAAAGTCTTTCCTGATCCCAGCTCTGTTCATCTTGGCTCCTTTTTAAAAACACAGCAAGCAAGGGTTACTCCAAGCGGAGTCTCCCTTTTTTTCCAAAAATTGGACCCCACACACACCCACCCATTCAGTGGCAGCAGTTGTGCCCCAGTTGTACACTTCACAGCTAGATTTGCATCAAGCACATTCAAAAATACGCCATAATTAACCGTCCCCAGCATGACACCGGGGTAGGTAGATAAAGTCTTTGCTGAACCATGACTTGTTCATCTTGGCTCCTTTTAAAAACAATGTAAGCAAGGGTTACTCCAAGCGGAGTCTCCCTTTTTTAAAAAAATTGGGCCACACAGACACCCCATCAGTGGCAGCACTTGTGCCCTAGTTGCAAACAGGATGTTTTGATTTGCATCAAGCACATTCCAAATCCACAAGCATTTACTCTCCCCAGGATGACACAGGGGTAGTAAATTCCTTGTGGATCCATGACTTGTTCATTTTGATGAACGTCAGTCTGTCCACATTGTCACTGGACAGACGCGTGCGCTTATCTGTCAGCACACACCCAGCAGCACTGAAGACACGTTCAGAGACAACGCTGGCAGCTGGACACGACAAAATCTCAAAGGCGTAAGTTGAGAGCTCTGGCCATTTTTCAAGATTTGAAGCCCAAAATGAGCAAGGCTCCATTTGCAAAGTCATGGCATCGATGTTCATTTGGAGATACTCCTGTATCATCCTCTCCAGCCGTTGACTATGTGTCAGACTTGTTGTCTCTGGTGTCCTTGCAAAGGACGGTCTAAAAGAATTATGAAAAGATTCCATAAAATTGCTGTTACCAGCACCAGATACGGTGCTACTGGTACGGGTGGACTGTTGAAGATGACGAGACCGTCCCATGTTTGTCAAGTTACAACTGGGAGATTCACTCCCTGCACCTGCACGGTTGTTTGGTGGAAAAGCCGAGCTAAGATCGAGTAACAGCTTCTGCTGATACTCCTGCATACGTGCGTCCCTTTCTATGGCTGGAATTATGTCACAAAATTTGGACTTGTACCGGGGATCTAATAGTGTGGCAAGCCAGTAGTCATCATCACTTCTAATTTTGACAATACGAGGGTCATGTTGGAGGTAGTGCAGCAAGAAGGCGCTCATGTGTCTTGCGCGGCCATGCAGACCAAGTCCACGCTGTGTTTGTGGCATAGAGGTGCTAACCGTTCTTTCTTCCTCTGACATCTCCCCCCAACCTCTTTCAACTGAAATTTGACCAAGGTCTCCCTCATCCGCTGAGTCTTCCATGTCCATGGACAGTTCGTCCTCCATTTCTTCATGTTCTCCTGCACCTTCCTCAACATCTCGCCTGCTACCATGCGCCCTTGTTGATCCCTGTCCCCCATGGTCCCATGCCTGCCGCCTTGGTGATGATGAACGTCTGGACCTTGGTGATGTTGTTGTGTCTTGCGCATATGAATCCTCCTGTAGTTCATCCCCTTCCTGTTGTCCCACCCCCTGACTCCGAATAGTGTTTAGCGTGTGCTCCAGCATGTAAATGACTGGAATTGTCATGCTGATAATGGCATTGTCAGCGCTAAACATATTCGTCGCCATGTCGAAACTCTGCAGAAGGGTGCATAGGTCCTTGATCTGAGACCACTCCATCAGGGTGATCTTCCCCACCTCTGCATCTCGTTGGCCCAGGCTATACGTCATGACGTATTGCACCAGGGCTCGACGGTACTGCCACAGTCGCTGTAACATGTGGAGAGTCGAATTCCAGCGTGTTGGCACATCGCATTTCAGGCGATGAACCGGCAGGCCGAAAGACTTCTGGAGCGATGCAAGTTGCTCAGCTGCGGCGGTTGAACGGCGGAAGTGAGCAGACAGTTTTCGTGCCCTGGTCAGAAGGCCATCTAGGCCGGGATAGTGTGTTAAGAATTGCTGGATAACAAGGTTCAACACGTGAGCCATACAAGGCACGTGTGTCACCTTGCCCAGGCGAAGGGCCGCACCCAGGATTGCAGCATTGTCGCACATGGCCTTACCAGGCTGCAGGTTGAGTGGAGACAACCATTTATTAAACTCGGACCGCAGAGCTGACCACAACTCCTCAGCTGTGTGACTCTTATTCCCAAGACATGTCAAGCTAAAGACCGCCTGATGCCGTTGCGCTCTGCTGCCAGCATAGTAATGAGGGGTGCGTGATTCCTTCTGCGCAGTGAGAACGCTGGTGGCCTGACCAGGCAGGCTTAGGGCGGAGGTGGAGGACCCAGATGAGGTGGAGGAGGCAGAAGCAGTGGCGGAACTTGGACAGACAGAGGATTGACACACAAGTCGTGGGGACGGCAAGACTTGTGCAGCAGACCCTTCACCATCTATCACCATAGTTACCCAGTGCCCAGTCAGCGACATGTAACGTCCCTGTCCATGCTTACTGGTCCAAGTATCGGTGGTGAAATGCACCCGTTGACACACAGAGTTTCTCAAGGAAGCGGTGATGTTGTGTGCGACATGCTGGTGTAGCGCGGGCACACCTTTCTTAGAGAAGTAGTGGCGACTGGGCATCTGGTACTGGGGCACAGCGACAGACATAAGGTCTCTAAAATCCTGTGTGTCCACCAGGCAGAAAGGCAGCATTTCGGTAGCCAAGAGCTTACAGAGGGATAAAGTCAACCTCTTAGCTTTGTCATGGGTCGCAGGAAATGGCCTTTTATTTGTCCACATCTGAGGGACAGAGATCTGGCTGCTGTGTGTAGACGGTGTTGAGTAGGGTGTCCCTGGAAAAATGCAGCTTTGTGAGGAAAGTGCAGGCGTAGACATGATGTTGCCTTCATCCAACGTTGGTGCTATCGATGTCTGAGAGAGCTGTACACATGCACTTGTTTCCCCTTCCAAACCAACTGACAACCTATCAAGCAAACTGCCTGTTGCGGTTACAGTGGTGGAAGTTGTGCGTGGAAAACCAGGTGTGACAGCTGTCCCCACAGTCCTAGAAGATGAAGAGCGTGCGGATGCACTGGAAGGGGCAGGCGGTGGATGGTTCGCTCCGCTAGGCCGCATTGCAGCACAGTGAGCTTCCCACCGGGACATATGATATTTATTCATGTGACGATTCATGGAAGAAGTTGTCAAACTGCTGAGGTTTTGACCTCTACTAAGAGAACCATGACAAATTTTACAGATCACATAATTTGGGCGATCTTTTGCTATATCAAAAAAGGACCAGGCTAGGCAAGGCTTAGAGGGCATGCGACCTGTTGATCCACCCCGACTAGTGCTCATAGGCAGAGTGGTGGCTGAGGATGCAGTTGTAGACGTGCTACCAGTACTCCGACTCTGTCCAGGAAGGCGCAAGGTAACTTCGTCATCAGTTGCATCCTCCTCCACCACCTCTGTTGACCTCCTCGAGTGCCTGACTGTGGGTTGACAGTAGGTGGGATCTAGAACTTCCTCATCAATTGTTGTGTTTGCACTCCCCTCACCCTCAGACCGAGCCTCTTCTTGCCCTGACCGAATATTTAAGTTGTCATTCCAATCTGGTATCTGCGTCTCATCGTCATCAGTATGTTCCTCATTGTCTATAACAACAGGTGTTACAGTTTGTGACAAAGGGTCAACATTATGCTCAGAAACTTGGTCCTCATGGCCTGAATCAGAGTCACAAAGGTTCTGGGCATCACTGCAGACCATTTCCTGTTCTGTACTCACTGTAGCTTGGGAGCAGACCTCTGATTCCCAGGCTATAGTGTGACTGAACAGCTCTGCAGACTCAGCCATCTCAGTTCCACCATACTGTGCAGGGCAGATGGAGACTTCAGAGCTGGGAGAAAGCAAGTTTGATTGGGATGACAACTCAGAGGACTGGTGTTTTTTGGATGCGGTAGTTGAGGTGGCGGAGAGGGCACTTGTTGGACCACTTGAGGTCCATTCAAGCATTTTCCTTTTTTGGCCATCATCTACCTTTGTTCCAGTTGTCCGTGTCCGTAAAAAAGGGAGCACATCGGATTGTCCACGGTAAGTAGTAGACATCTTACTTTTGCTGGTAGATGGTCTATCTTCAGCAGATGTTACTGGAGCTTTGCCACCTTCCCCACGGACAAACCCTTTTTTTCCTTTTCCAACACGCCTCTTACCCTTTCCACCAGCATCTGTCATTTTGCCACTCCTTTTGATTGCGACAAGATTGTGCACTTAAAATGTGGTAGTAAAAATTGAGAGGTGGTGTAGATTGCAGTGGTGGTCTATCTTTATTAACAGCAGAATAAACAACAATAATTATCACTGACAATGCAACTACGGCCTTTAAACTGGCAGCAGTGTCTGCTAGTATAATGGCTTAGTAACAATGAGTTTGAGTGTGCAATGCAGGCAGACGTGCTGCAAATATCTTTGCACTAGTAGGACTATACACAAGTCCAATAGCCACGTTTAGGATGCCACTAGGTTCAATCAGTGTTTGCTAGTATAATGGCTTAGTTATAATGAGTTTGAGTGTGCAATGCAGGCAGACGTGCTGCAAATATCTTTGCACTAGTGGGACTATACAAAAGTCCAATAGCCACGTTTAGGATGCCACTAGGTTTACTCAGTGTTTGCTAGTATAATGGCTTAGTAACAATGAGTTTGAGTGTGCAATGCAGGCAGAGGTGCTGCAAATATCTTTGCACTAGTGGGACTATACAAAAGTCCAATAGCCACGTTTAGGATGCCACTAGGTTCACTCAGTGTTTGCTAGTATAATGGTTTAGTAACAATGAGTTTGAGTGTGCAATGCAGGCAGACGTGCTGCAAATATCTTTGCACTAGTAGGACTATACACAAGTCCAATAGCCACGTTTAGGATGCCACTAGGTTCAATCAGTGTTTGCTAGTGTAATGGCTTAGTTATAATGAGTTTGAGTGTGCAATGCAGGCAGACGTGCTGCAAATATCTTTGCACTAGTGGGACTATACACAAGTCCAATAGCCACGTTTAGGATGCCACTAGGTTCAATCAGTGTTTGCTAGTATAATGGCTTAGTTATAATGAGTTTGAGTGTGCAATGCAGGCAGACGTGCTGCAAATATCTTTGCACTAGTGGGACTATACAAAAGTCCAATAGCCACGTTTAGGATGCCACTAGGTTCACTCAGTGTTTGCTAGTATAATGGCTTAGTAACAATGAGTTTGAGTGTGCAATGCAGGCAGACGTGCTGCAAATATCTTTGCACTAGTGGGACTATACAAAAGTCCAATAGCCACGTTTAGGATGCCACTAGGTTCACTCAGTGTTTGCTAGTATAATGGCTTAGTTATAATGAGTTGGAGTGTGCAATGCAGGCAGAGGTGCTGCAAATATCTGTGCACTACTGGGACTATACAGAAGTCCAATAGCCACGTTTAGGATGCCACTAGGTGCACTCAGTGTTTGCTAGTATAGTGGCTTAGTTATAATGAGTTGGAGTGTGCAATGCAGGCAGAGGTGCTGCAAATATCTGTGCACTACTGGGACTATATAGAAGTCCAATAGCCACGTTTAGGATGCCACTAGGTACACTCAGTGTTTGCTAGTATAATGGCTTAGTTATAATGAGTTGGAGTGTGCAGAGGACAGGAGGGTACAGTGCCAGGATTGTGGGGCTCTGGGTAGAGGAATGGAAGCCTGCCTTTCTATCCCTCCTAATGGGGAAATGCAGCGAGGAAATCCCTGACCTTAGCTACACAGACGCTGTCTCTGTTTTCAGGACCTGTCACTTATGGCTCTGACCCTGCCCGTACGAGCCCTTAAAAGGACTGATAGAAAGTGCTATCCCTAAGCTGTCCAGCGCTGTGTATGGAGCGCATACAGCAGTATCAGCGATAGAACTCAGGACGGAGCTGCGCCAGTGATGTCTGACACCAAGGACGCAGAAGAGATAATGGCGTCTGGACGGGCAGATACTCGTTTTTATAATGCAGGGACATGTGACATGGACATCCTATCACACATGCCGTTGCTTCTCTGGCTAAAAGTACACTTAGCTGTGTGTGTGTCTGGGATTGGCTGAATTAATGGCCCTCCCCACTACACGCGCGCGGTTAGGGAAGGAAGACAAGGAAAAAAAAAAAATGGCGATCGCCATTATCCATACAGCAGTGATCTGAATGCGCTGTTCCCGCACACTATACGCTGAAATTTCATAATAGTGTGAGTCACAGAGTGACTTACACTATTACAGCGGAAAGCCAGCTATGAATTAGCTGTTTTTTTTGCTGCTAGAACCGTTCTCGAACGTATCTAGAAGTATCGAGCTTTTGCAAAAAGCTCGAGTTCTAGTTCGATCTAGAACAGCC